>NW_028248375.1:0-22812 GCF_964263255.1 Lissotriton vulgaris | reverse complement strand
TCAATCAATCAATCATAGCATTTGTATAGCGCGCTACTCACCCGGGCGGGTCTCATGGCACTGGGGGGAGGGGTCCGTTTACTGCTCGAAAAGCCAGGTCTTGAGTTGCTTCCTGAAGGCGAGATGGTCCTGGGTTCGCCGAAGGTGGGTGGGGAGGGAGTTCCATGACTTGGCTGCCAGGTAGGAGAAGGATCTTCCTCCGGCGGTGGCTCTGCGGATGCGTGGAACGGTAGCGAGGGCGAGGTTGGTCGATTGAAGCAGGCGGGTGGGCGTGTAGAAGGTCAGTCGGTTGTTGAGGTACTTGGGGCCCAGGTCGTGGAGAGCTTTGTGTGCGTGGTTGAGGAGTCTGAACGTGATCCTCTTGCTGAGCCAGTGCAGGTCTCTCAGGTGGCCGGAGATGTGGCTGTGTCGGGGGATGTCCAGGATGAGAGGTGCGGAGGCGTTCTGGATTCGTTGGAGTCTTTTCTGAAGTTTGGCTGTGCTTCCGGCGTAGAGGATGTTTCCGTAGTCGAGTCGGCTGGTGACGAGTGCCTGGGTGACTGTCTTCCTGGTATCGGTGGGGATCCATCGGAAGATCTTACGGAGCATGCGCAGGGTATTGAAGCATGATGATGTGACGGCGTTGACTTGTCTGGTCATCAAGAGGGAGGAGTCCAGGATGAAGCCCAGGTTGCGTGCGTGGTCCGTTGGCTTGGGAGTGGTGCCCAGGGCGTGGGGCCACCAGGAGTCATCCCAGGCGGTGGGTGATGATCCCAGGATGAGGACTTCCGTCTTGTCTGAGTTCAGTTTCAGGCGGCTGTTCTTCTGTCGACACGTTTCATGCTCTTAAAAGTCAAAATGATTGTAGCATTTCTTCCGAACCAAACCTATTTACTACTCGAACAACGGTGGTTCACATCTATGTATAAGAATCGGTTAACCATACCCTCACAAAATACACCACCTGCAACCAAGTTCCTGTTCAGTAGGGACCCGAAGCAAAGGAAGAAGGAGTCAGAAAGCTCCTGAGCCACAGAGGGTAGGTCAGTCGCACTCCGTGCACCGAACAGACGGGTCCGACGTGATGCCACTGTGCGTCCCGTGACTCCGGAGCTTTCTGGCTCATTTTTTCTTTGCTTCAGGTTCCTACTGAAGAGGAACCTGGTTGCCGATGCAATTAAAAAAAATATTTTATTACTGTCTTTTAAGAGTATGAAACTTTGAAAAAGCTTTATTTTCCAATACTAGGATCGTAAACGCAGCATACATTTTACAAAACACAAATATAACAAGCGTTTGCAATGCAATAGGTCTCGCATTAGGAAAGTTTGAGCTATTGGTATTGTAAATGACACATTTTTAATTTATGTTTTGTTTTTGAAAATAGCGAAATTAATAGCTTCGTCATTTACAATGCCAATAGTTATAACTTTCGCAAATGTGACACCTATAGCATTTGTAATGCAATATGTGTTGTATTTACGTGACTTACATGTAGTGATATTACAAATAACAATGGCTTTTAATTTTTTTAAATAATACCTAAATAAAAGTTATTGTAATTTATAATGGCAATAGCTTAAAATTTTGTAAATAAATTTTGTGAAGATTATGTTCAGTGTATTTTATTGTGACGAAAATCCAAGAACAGAAGTGAAATATTAACATCTTTTTGTAACATTTGTAACAAAGCTTGAAACATTGAGAGAACATATTTGAACCAGTTGTTGTTGAATGGTTGCACAGATTGATGCTGTAGTGGCGCTGAGTGATGTTGTGATGGCGAACGAGTGATGCTGTGGCGATCAGTGATGCTGTGGCGTTCAATGATGCTGTGGTAGCGCATAGTGATGTGGTGGTGCCCCTGAGTGATGCTGTGGTGGTGCTGAGTGATGCTGTATGCTATGCTATGTTTTGTTTTACTATCCTATGTTTTGTTTTGTTATGCTATGTTTTGCTATCCTATGCTTTGAATTGTTTTTTTTTTTTTTTTAAATATCTTTATTCAAAAAAAATTCCCCCCCCCCCCACATTTTTCTTTTACATCCAGTGTGTTTACAACGTTACACAGTCTTTTACAACAAATACAGATTTGTATTAATAAGAAAGTAAATAAAGAAAAGAAAAAATGCAGATTTAAAACAACAATGAAAAGAAACAACAAAAACCACTAAACTTAAGAATAGTGCATCCTACGTCCTCTCCATTAAACTTATGAAGCTAACAAATTTCTTAATTACTACCAGAGACAGTTCTCCTACATTTCCATTGCTCAATGGGAAGCCATATCTTGCCCCCCAGAGCTTTTGCCTTCCTTCCTTTTCTATCGTATATGGCCCTCTCTAGGTTGTATGTAGATAGTAGTCTTGCTACCCACGTCTGAAACAGCGGTGCTGATTTCTCCTTCCATGCTTTAGCTACAATTATCCTGTATACTGCAGTAACCATGAATAAAAATTCTGGATAAATTGTATTTTCATCTAGGCTTACCCCCAGAATTATCAGCTCCTCAGTTAATTTAGTTTGTATTCCCAGTGATTTCTCCAGAAACTCTTCTATTGCCAATTTTAGAGTATACAATTGCGGACAGTTTGCAAACATATGTGTTATATTAGCCTGTGTAGAATTGCACCTTGGACACGTTATTCCAGTGGAGCCTCCCCAGCTGGCTATTCTGGCCGGTGTGAAATATAATGAATAAACTGTTTTATAGTGTTGAGTTTGGAGTGTAGCTGAGCATAAAATAGTTGCTTTGAATTGTTATGCTATGCTATGCTGTGTTTTGTTATGCTATGCTATGTTTTGTTATGCTATGCCATGTTTTGCTATGCTATGCTTTGTAATGCTATGCTATGTTTTGTTATGATATGCTATGTTTTGTTATGATATGCTATGTTTTGTTGTGTTTTATTATGCTATGCTTTGTTTTGCTATGCTATGTTTTGTTATGCTATGCTATGCTATGTTTTGTTGTGTTTGCTATGCTATGTTTTGCTATGCTATTATATGTTTTGTTTTGCTATGCTATGTTTTGTTGTGTTTGGTTAAGCTATGCTATGTTTTGTTGTGTTTTGCTATGTTTTGTTATGCTATGTGTTGTTGTGTTATGCTATGCAATGTTTTGTTTTGCTATCCTATGCTTTGTTTTGTTATGCTATGCTATGTTTAGTTTTGCTATCCTATGCTTTGTTTTGTTATGCTATGCTATGTTTTGTTGTGTTTTGTTATGCTATGCTATGTTTTGTTGTGTTTTGCTATGCTAGGATTTGTTATGCTATGCTATGTTTTGTTTTGTTTTATTTTGCTATGCTTTGTTTTGCTATGCTATGTTTTGTTATGCTATGTTTTGTTATGCTATGCTGTGGTTTGTTATGCTATGTTTTGTTATGCTATGCTAAGCTTTGTTTTGTTATGCTATGCTATGTTGTGTTATGCTATGCTATGTTTTGTTGTGTTTTGTTATGCTATGCTATGTTTTGCTATGCTTTGCTATGCTATGTTTTGTTCTGCTATGTTTTGTTGTGTGTTGTTATGTATCCTATGTTTTGTTGTGTTTTGTTATGCTATGCTATGCTATGTTTTGCTATGCTTTGCTATGCTATGTTTTGTTATGCTATGCTATGTTCTGCTATGGTTTGTTGTGTGTTGTTATGTATCCTATGTTTTGTTGTGTTTTGTTATGCTATGCTTTGTTGTGTTTTGCTGTGTTTTGTTATGCTATGCTATGCTTTGATATACTATGATGTTTTGTTTTGCTATGCTTTGTTATGTTATGCTATGCTTTGCTTTGTTATGCAATGTTTTGTTATGCTATGCTATGTTTTGTTGTGTTTTGTTATGCTATGCTATGCTTTGTTGTGTTTGGTATGCTATGCTATGTTTTGCTATGCTATTATATGTTTTGTTATGCTATGTTTTGTTGTGTTTAGTTAAGCTATGCTATGTTTTGTTGTGTTTTGCTATGTTTTGTTATGCTATGTGTTGTTGTGTTTTCTTATGCTGTTTTGTTATGTTATGCTATGTTTTGTTATGCTATGCTATGTTTTGTTATGCTATGCAATGTTTTGTTTTGCTATCCTATGCTTTGTTTTGTTATGCTATGCTACGTTTAGTTTTGATATCCTATGCTTTGTTTTGTTACGATATGCTATGTTTTGTTGTGTTTTGTTATGCTATGCTATGTTTTGTTGTGTTTTGCTATGCTAGGATTTGTTATGCTATGTTTTGTTTTGTTTTATTTTGCTATGCTTGTTTTGCTATGCTATGTTTTGTTATGCTATGTTTTGTTATGCTATGCTGTGGTTTGCTATGCTATGTTTTGATATGCTATGCTATGCTAAGTTTTGTTTTGTTATGCTATGCTATGTTTTGTTGTGTTTTGTTATGCTATGCTATGCTTTGCTATGCCATGTTTTGTTATGCTATGCTTTGTTTTGTTATGTTGTGCTATGTTTTGTTGTGCTATGTTTTGTTGTGTTTTGTTATGCTATGCTATGTTTTGTTCTGCTATGTTTTGTTGTGTTTTGTTATATATCCTATGTTTTGTTGTGTTTTGTTATGCTATGCTATGTTTTGATGTGTTTTGCTATGTTTTGTTTTGCTATGTTTTGTTTTGCTATGCTATGTTTTGTTGTGTTTGGTTAAGCTATGCTATGTTTTGTTGTGTTTTGCTATGTTTTGTTATGCTATGTGTTGTTGTGTTATGCTATGCAATGTTTTGTTTTGCTATCCTATGCTTTGTTTTGTTATGCTATGCAATGTTTAGTTTTGCTATCCTATGCTATGTTTAGTTTTGCTATCCTATGCTTTGTTTTGTCATGCTATGCTATGTTTTGTTGTGTTTTGTTATGCTATGCTATGTTTTGTTGTGTTTTGCTATGCTAGGATTTGTTATGCTATGCTATGTTTTGTTTTGTTTTATTTTGCTATGCTTTGTTTTGCTATGCTATGTTTTGTTATGCTATGTTTTGTTATGCTATGCTGTGGTTTGATATGCTATGTTTTGTTATGCTATGCTAAGCTTTGTTTTGTTATGCTATGCTATGTTGTTTTATGCTATGCTATGTTTTGTTGTGTTTTGTTATGCTATGTTTTGCTATGCTTTGCTATGCTATGTTTTGTTATGTTATGCTATGTTTTGTTCTGCTATGTGTTGTTATGTATCCTATGTTTTGTTGTGTTTTGTTATGCTATGCTATGTTTTGCTATGCTTTGCTATGCTATGTTTTGTTATGCTATGCTATGTTCTGCTATGGTTTGTTGTGTGTTGTTATGTATCCTATATTTTGTTGTGTTTTGTTATGCTATGCTATGTTTTGTTGTGTTTTGCTGTGTTTTGCTATGCTGTGTTTTGTTATACTATGATGTTTGGTTTTGCTATGCTTTGTTATGTTAATCTATGCTTTGTTTTGTTATGCTATGTTTTGTTATGCTATGCTATGTTTTGTTGTGTTTTGTTATGCTATGCTATGCTTTATTGTGTTTGGTATGCAATGTTTTGCTATGCTATTATATGTTTTGTTTTGCTATGCTAGGTTTTGTTGTGTTTGGTTAAGCTATGCTATGTTTTGTTGTGTTTTGCTATGTTTTGTTATGCTATGTGTTGTTGTGTTTTGTTATGCTGTTTTGTTATGTTATGCTATGTTTTGTTATGCTATGCTATGTTTTGTTATGCTATGCAATGTTTTGTTTTGCTATCCTATGCTTTGTTTTGTTATGCTATGCTATGTTTTGTTATGCTATGCTATGCTTTATTGTGTTTGGTATGCAATGTTTTGCTATGCTATTATATGTTTTGTTTTGCTATGCTAGGTTTTGTTGTGTTTGGTTAAGCTATGCTATGTTTTGTTTGTTGTGTTTTGCTATGTTTTGTTATGCTACGTGTTGTTTTGTTATGTTATGTTATGCTATGTTTTGTTATGCTATGCTATGTTTTGTTATGCTATGCAATGTTTTGTTTTGCTATCCTATGCTTTGTTTTGTTATGCTATGCTATGTTTAGTTTTGTTATCCTATGCTTTGTTTTGTTATGCTATGCTATGTTTTGTTGTGTTTTGCTATGCTAGGATATGTTATGCTATGTTTTGTTTTGTTTTATTTTGCTATGCTTGTTTTGCTATGCTATGTTTTGTTATGCTATGCTGTGGTTTGTTATGCTATGTTTTGATATGCTATGCTATGCTATGCTATGCTTTGTTTTGTTATGCTATGCTATGTTGTGCTATGCTATGCTATGTTTTGTTGTGTTTTGTTATGCTATGCTATGCTTTGCTATGCCATGTTTTGTTATGCTATGCTTTGTTTTGTTATGTTGTGCTATGTTTTGTTCTGCTATGTTTTGTTGTGTTTTGTTATGCTATGCTATGTTTTGTTCTGCTATGTTTTGTTGTGTTTTGTTATGTAGAGCAAAGGAGTACAAGACATAGCGTTAAAATGGATTAAATAATTCCTGAGTAACCGCACCCAAGCAGTGCACATGGGCCAATTCCATTCAAAACCCCGTCCCATTGGCTGTGGAGTCCCACAAGGAGCCTCTCTAAGCCCCACTCTCTTTAATGTCTACGTTTCATCTCTGGCTGACATTGGAAGAAAGTGGGGCATCGGCATATGTTCATATGCCGACGATACACAGCTGATGGTGACCATGGACGAAAGATCGGAAAGATCGGAAACAACCAAAAATAAACTGCACAGTTGCCTCTCCGAAATGGCAGATTGGATGCGCAACCACTGCCTTAAACTCAATGCCGGAAAATCTGAAATATTACTGTTCGGAGGAGCAAAACTATCATGGAATGATACGTGGTGGCCATCGTCACTGGGAACAGCCCCCACCCCAAAACAGTACGCCAGAAACCTGGGCATCATGATGGACGATGCACTGTCCATGAAAGACCACGTATGCATACTTTGGGGTAAAGGATTTGCAATTTTGAAACTCCTAGCCAAAATCTTCTCTTGGATCCCACTGGACTGTCGGCGTACAATTACCCAGGCCCTCCTGGTCAGCCGCCTGGATTATGGCAATGCCCTATTCGAAGGGATGAACGAGCAACTGTTCTCCCGCTTACAGGTCCTTCAAAACCAGGCAGCCAAACTGGTATGCAATAAAGGCAAACGAGATTCGGCATCAGCATGCCTGAAAAAACTCCACTGGCTGCCAATGCGTCAGCGAGCCACCTTTAAACTGCTTTGTCACGCGCACAAAGCCCTCCACAAAACAGGCCCTACAATCCTGCAAGGGAAAATCGAGTTTTATATTCCAAACAGGAACCTAAGATCCACTAACTCAGCCCTAGCAAAACCCAAGCGCATCTACAAAACGAGGACAGGTGGTCGAGCCTTTTCATACCTGGCGGCCAAACGATGGAATGAACTACCTATGGATCTTAGGCACACTACAAACCTCCTTCAATTCCGGCAAAAACTCAAAACCCACCTTTTCCCTAAAAACTAATTCCCTCCGCATAATCTCAGCAGTCCCCTTTTTCTTTTTAGCGCCGTGATATCCCTTGGGATGAGTGTCGCGCTCTATAAATACCAGAAATAAATAAATATCCTATGTTTTGTTGTGTTTTGTTATGCTATGCTATGTTTTGTTGTGTTTTGCTATGTTTTGTTTTGCTATGTTTTGTTTTGCTATGTTTTGTTTTGCTATGTTTTGTTTTGCTATGTTTTGTTATGCTATGTTTTGTTATGCTATGCTTTGTTTTGCTATGCTATGCTATGTTTTGTTACCTTGTGCTATGTTTTGTTCTGCTATGTTTTGTTGTGTTTTGCTATGCTATGTTTTGTTATGCTATGCTATGCTATGTTTTGTTGTGTTTGGTATGCTATGCTATGTTTTGCTATGCTATTATATGTTTTGTTTTGCTATGCTATGTTTTGTTGTGTTTGGTTAAGCTATGCTATGTTTTGTTGTGTTTTGCTATGTTTTGTTATGCTATGTGTTGTTGTGTTATGCTATGCAATGTTTTGTTTTGCTATCCTATGCTTTGTTTTGTTATGCTATGCTATGTTTAGTTTTGCTATCCTATGCTATGTTTAGTTTTGCTATCCTATGCTTTGTTTTGTTATGCTATGCTATGTTGTGTTTTGTTATGCTATGCTATGTTTTGTTGTGTTTTGCTATGCTAGGATTTGTTATGCTATGCTATGTTTTGTTTTGTTTGGTTTTGCTATGCTTTGTTTTGCTATGCTATGTTTTGTTATGCTATGTTTTGTTATGCTATGCTGTGGTCTGATATGCTATGTTTTGTTATGCTATGCTATGCTATGTTGTGTTATGCTATGCTATGTTTTGTTGAGTTTTGTTATGCTATGCTATGTTTTGCTATGCTTTGCTATGCTATGTTTTGTTATGTTATGCTATGTTTTGTTCTGCTATGTTTTGTTGTGTGTTGTTATGTATCCTATGTTTTGTTGTGTTTTGTTATGCTATGCTATGTTTTGCTATGCTTTGCTATGCTATGTTTTGTTATGCTATGCTATGTTCTGCTATGGTTTGTTGTGTGTTGTTATGTATCCTATGTTTTGTTGTGTTTTGTTATGCTATGCTATGTTTTGTTGTGTTGTGCTGTGTTTTGTTATGCTATGCTATGTTTTGTTATACTATGATGTTTTGTTTTGCTATGCTTTGTTGTGTTATGCTATGCTTTGTTTTGTTATGCTATGTTGTGTTATGCTATGCTATGTTTTGTTGTGTTTTGTTATGCTATGCTATGCTATGCTTTGTTGTGTTTGGTATGCTATGCTATGTTATGCTATTATATGTTTTGTTTTGCTATGCTATGTTTTGTTGTGTTTGGTTAAGCTATGCTATGTTTTGTTGTGTTTTGCTATGTTTTGTTATGCTATGTGTTGTTGTGTTTTGTTATGCTGTTTTGTTATGTTATGCTATGTTTTGTTATGCTATGCTATGTTTTGTTATGCTATGCAATGTTTTGTTTTGCTATCCTATGCTTTGTTTTGTTATGCTATGCTATGTTTGGTTTGCTATCCTATGCTTTGTTTTGTTATGCTATGCTATGTTTGGTTTGCTATCCTATGCTTTGTTTTGTTATGATATGCTATGTTTTGTTGTGTTTTGTTATGCTATGCTATGTTTTGTTGTGTTTTGCTATGCTAGGATTTGTTATGCTATTTTTTGTTTTGTTTTATTTTGCTATGCTTGTTTTGCTATGCTATGTTTTGTTATGCTATGTTTTGTTATGCTATGCTGTGGTTTGTTATGCTATGTTTTGATATGCTATGCTATGCTAAGTTTTGTTTTGTTATGCTATGCTATGTTGTGCTATGCTATGTTTTGTTGTGTTTTGTTATGCTATGCTATGCTTTGCTATGCCATGTTTTGTTATGCTATGCTTTGTTTTGTTATGTTGTGCTATGTTTTGTTCTGCTATGTTTTATTGTGTTTTGTTATGCTATGCTATGTTTTGTTCTGCTATGTTTTGTTGTGTTTTGTTATGTATCCTATGTTTTGTTGTGTTTTTTTATGCTATGCTATGTTTTGTTGTGTTTTGCTATGTTTTGTTTTGCTATGTTTTGTTTTGCTATGCTATGTTTTGTTGTGTTTGGTTAATCTATGCTATGTTTTGTTGTGTTTTGCTATGTTATGTTATGCTATGTGTTGTTTTGTTATGCTGTTTTGTTGTGTTATGCTATGTTTTGTTATGCTATGCTATGTTTTGTTATGCTATGCAATGTTTTGTTTTGCTATCCTATGCTTTGTTTTGTTATGCTATGCTATGTTTTGTTGTGTTTTGCTATGTTTTGTTTTGCTATGCGATGTTTTGTTGTGTTTGGTTAATCTATGCTATGTTTTGTTGTGTTTTGCTATGTTTTGTTATGCTATGTGTTGTTTTGTTATGCTGTTTTGTTATGTTATGCTATGTTTTGTTATGCTATGTTTTGTTATGCTATGCAATGTTTTGTTTTGCTATCCTATGCTTTGTTTTGTTATGCTATGCTATGTTTAGTTTTGCTATCCTATGCTTTGTTTTGTTATGCTATGCTATGTTTTGTTGTGTTTTGTTATGCTATGCTATGTTTTGTTGTGTTTTGCTATGCTAGGATATGTTATGCTATGTTTTGTTTTGGTTTATTTTGCTATGCTTGTTTTGCTATGCTATGTTTTGTTATGCTATGTTATGCTATGCTGTGGTTGGTATGCTATGTTTTGATATGCTATGCTATGCTAAGCTTTGTTTTGTTATGCTATGCTATGTTGTGCTATGCTATGCTATGTTTTGTTGTGTTTTGTTATGCTATGCTTTGCTATGCCATGTTTTGTTATGCTATGCTTTGTTTTGTTATGTTGTGCTATGTTTTGTTCTGCTATGTTTTGTTGTGTTTTGTTATGCTATGCTATGTTTTGTTCTGCTATGTTTTGTTGTGTTTTGTTATGTATCCTATGTTTTGTTGTGTTTTGTTATGCTATGCTATGTTTTGTTGTGTTTTGCTATGTTTTGTTTTGCTTTGTTTTGTTTTGCTATGTTTTGTTTTGCTATGTTTTGTTTTGCTATGTTTTGTTATGCTATGCTTTGTTTTGTTATGTTATGCTATGTTTTGTTACCTTATGCTATGTTTTGTTCTGCTATGTTTTGTTGTGTTTTGTTATGCTATGATGTTTTGCTTTGCTATGCTTTGTTATGTTATGCTATGCTTTGTTTTTGTTATGCTATGTTCTGTTATGCTATGCTATGTTTTGTTGTGTTTTGTTATGCTATGCTATGCTTTGTTGTGTTTTGCTTTGCTATGTTTTGTTTTTTATGCTATGTTTTGTTTTGCTATCTTTTGCTTTGTTTTGTTATGCTATGCTATGTTTTGCTATCCTATGCTTTTTTTTGTTATGCTACGCCATGCTGTGTTTTGTTATGCTATGCTGGTGAGAGTGTGTGAGGGTTGTGAGGGTGAGGGGGTGTGAGGGTGAGGGGGCGTGAGGGTGAGGGTGTGTGAGTATGAGAGTAAGTAAGTAAGTAATCTTTATTTGGCATAGTTACTTAAAACCACTGCAATATAAAATGGATTAAGAACAGAGAAAATAAAACTGCAGTTTTAAAAGAATCAGAAATTAAAATGTTCACATTTCCTTATGACAATTGTGCATATATTTGGATTTCATATATGTAAAGTATTGCACAGTGTACTCATGAAGTCGGTAAAACAGTCAGCAGAGTGATGTCAAATCAGTTAAACTGGGACAGTTGTGGGTTAGTTTTTTTTTTTGGCATCTTCTTTTCAACTGCCTTCAGAAATTTTACAAAGCTGCAATTCAAGCCAGGGTCATTAGGATGAAAACAGGCAAGGACCGCCGTCCTTCTTGTGCGGATCCCTTGCCGGTTGAAGTGGTGTTTTAGCCAGCGTTTCCGTTCGTCCCGTAGTTTTTCACAAGAGCATATCAAGTGCAGCATGTCCTCTTGTGCCAAGCCGCATAGCCGACAAGGGGGGTCAGCTTTGATTTTGAGCCAGTGTGGGAGATTTTGAGTATAAGGTAGCAGGCCCAACCTGTGCCTTAGAAAACACATCTTGACACTTTTGGAGTACCCCTCGGCCAGGTAGCGCTGTTGTGCTTTAGTTGTGTACGAATTCAGGGTCAGGTGTGAGGATGAGAGGATTTTGAGGGTGAGGGTGTGTGAGGGGGTGAGGGTGAGTGCTGGGGGTGTAAAGGTGAGTAAGGGGTGGTGAGGGTGAGGGTGTGTGAGGGGGTGAGGGTGAGGGTGTGAGGGAGAGGGTGTGTGAGGGAGAGGGTGAGTGAGGGTGTGTGAGGGTGTGAGGGTGTGTGAGGGTGAGAGGGGGTGAGGGGGGTGAGGGTGAGGGGGGTGAGGGGGTGTGAGGGGGTGTGAGGGTGAGTGGGTATGAGGGTGAGTGAGGGGGTGTGAGGGTGAGTGAGGGTGTGTGAGGGTCAGGGTGTGTGAGAGTGAGGGTGTGAGTAGGTGTGAGGGTGAGGGGGAGAGAGTGTGTGAGGGTGAGGGGGTGAGAGGGTTGTGAGGGTGAGAGGGTTGTGAGGATGAGGGGGTTCAGGGTGTGAGTATGAGTGAGGGTGTGTGAGGGTGAGTATATATGAGGGTGAGGGGGTTTGAGGGTGAGGGTGTGTGAGGGTGAAGGGGTGTGAGAGTGAGTGAGGGTGAGGGTGTGTGAGGGTGAGGGTGTTTTGAGGGGGTGTGAGGGTGAGGGTGTGTGAGGATGAGGGTGTGTGAGGGTAAGGGTGTGTGAGGGTAAGGGTGTGTGAGGTTAAGGGTGTGTGAGGGTGAGGGTGTGTGTGAGGGTGGGGTTGTGGGGGTGTGAGGGTGAGGGGGTGAGAGGGTGAGGGTGTGTGTGAGGGTGAGAGGGTGTGCGAGGGTGAGAGGGTGTGCGAGGGTGTGTGAGGGTGAAAGGGTGTGTGAGGGTGAGAGGGTGTGAGAGGGTGTGTGAGGGTGAGAGGGTGTGTGAGGGTGAGGGTCTGTGAGGGTAAAGGGGTGTAAGGGTGAGGGGGTGTGAGGGTGAGGGTGTGTGAGGGTGAGGGGGGTCTGTGAGGGTGAGAGTGTGTGTGAGGGTGTGAGGGTGTGAGAGGGTGTGTGAGGGTGAGAGGGTGGGTGAGGAGGTGTGTGAGGGTGAGAGTGTGTGTGAGGGTGAGAGGGTGTGTGAGGGTGAAAGGGTGTGTGAGGGTGAGAGGGTGTGAGAGGGTGTGTGAGGGTGAGAGGGTGGGTGAGGGGTTGTGTGAGGGTGAGAGGGTGTGTGAGGGTAAGGGGGTGTAAGGGTGAGGGGGTGTGAGGGTGAGGGTGTGTGAGGGTGAGGGGTTGTGTGAGGGTGTGAGGATGTGTGAGGGTGAGAGGGTGTGCAAGGGTGTGAGAGGGTGTGTGAGGGTGAGAGGGTGGGTGAGGAGTTGTGTGAGGGTGAGAGGGTGTTTGAGGGTGAGGGGTGTGAGGGTAAGGGGGTGTAAGGGTGAGGGGGTGTGAGGGTGAAGGAGGAGTTACAACTCCCACTGGTAGGAAAAAGAAAAGCAAGGATTCCTCTTTTAAACTTGACACAAAACAGAACTATAGGCTAATATTGATTGCCATTATGAGGTAAAAGGAAGGTGTTTATTCATATAGAACTTTGTTGGCATTTCCTGGTATTCCTATAGCATCTAGCACTTGTTGGCTGTAATGTAAAATGGTGCACCTTTTTACTGCTCTTGTCACCTGATTTTAATACTACAAAGTTCTAACAACTAAGTAGATCAGGTTCTTCCTGTGTAAAGGAGGGTAATGTCCACCTAAGATTTCGTGAATTCTGGTACGTAAGCTTATGATTTTTCCAGTTTGCAGACACAGCTGGTGTATTTTTGCAGATTAGATGATATGAGCATGTCTGTTGACAGTTATAACATTTCTTGTGACTGCTTTCTGTTTTTTTTTGCAAGCAGTAAATTTGGATTTTGTTATAATACTGGAGTTCACAATGTTGGTGCCCATGATAGTTTCATCAAAGGTGATCCAATGTTATTGTTCTAAAAAAAAAGCCTGGAATCTCCCAAGGAACAAAAGTCTACAACAGGAAATAGTTCTTCAGAAATTATGTGACGCATGTATAGTTGCATGTGTCAAAATCGCTAGTGAGTTTATGCACTCAATCACACAAACATTAATACAGATGCTCCGTGCACATTAAGGGACTGCAATGTACGAATAATCATGTGATATGAAAAACAAATTGTATAAAGTGTGTCTTCTGTTAAACACGGAGAAAGCGCAAGATAAATGTAATTAAATGAAACTCTGAAAAGCAGCAGAGACACAAGTATCTATATTATCACTTCCCACTGTGATTAAACAAACCCATGCCCCTTTTTTTGTTGACGTACTTTGGATGGAAGCCCTGGAGCGATGGCGCTTTTGGCCGCGCGGGGAGGACGAGGTTCAGGGACGGGCAGGAGGCTGAAGCTTTTCACAATAAAACATGGCCACTAGATGGCAGTGTGTATCCACCACATTAAACAAGCATGCAGTCAGGCTGATACAAAGAAGCCTCTCGGAGCAGTGAAAAACAAGCTCTCAGCATTGCGCGGGGGAGGGTGCGGGGGAACAGAGCGTATTCCTTTGAAGTCTGATGAATGGGGGCGGGGGAGCGGACCCTTTGAAGTCTGATGCCCAGGCTCACAAGCTGATAACAAATGGTATGTGATGCGATATGCACGCGCCTGGCTCACATGAACTGTATGGAATCCGCTGCTTGGGTAGGCTTTCCGGAAGCCTCACTATATTCTCGCCTACCATCCCTACGGGATGGAATAGACGAGACCTAAAAATCACACACTTTCCTATGCCTAAATAGCATAGTCAGTTTTTCTCCCAATACAATACCTTTCTAAGACCAGGCATATCTTCAACTCTTGAATCAATTACAAGATGTAAACTTTTTTTATAAAGTGTCAGTGCAAATGCAGCTAACATGCCACCATCAAGTACAATTAAGATGCAATTTCATGATGTAACAGTCATTATTAACATACTCCCATCTGGTAGCTATACATACATACATAACAAGCATTTGCAATGCAATAGGTCTCGCATTAGACAGGTTTGAGCTATTGGTATTGTAAATTACACATTTTTTATTTATGTGTTGGTTTTGAAAATAGCGAAATTAATAGCTTTGTCATTTACAATGCCAATAGTTTTAACTTTTGCAAATGTGACACCTGTAGCATTTGTAATGCAATATGTGTTGTATTTACGTGACTTAGATGTATTGATATTACAAATAACAATGGCTTTTAATTTTTTTAAATAATTAATACTTAAAAGTTATTGTAATTTATAATGGCAATAGCTTAAACCTTTGTAAATAACTTTTGTAAAGATTATGTTCAGTGTATTTTATTGTTCCTAAAATCCAAGAAAAGAAGTGAAATATTAACATGTTTTTGCGACATTTGTAATAAAGCTTGAAACATTGAGAGAACATATTTGAACCAGTTGTTGTTGAATGGTTGCACAGATTGATGCTGAGTGATGTTGTGGTGGTGACGAGTGATGCTGTGGCGTTCAGTGATGCTGTGGTAGCGCATAGTGATGTTGTGGTGCCCCTGAGTGATGCTGTGGTGGTGCGCTAGATAGATAGAGTGAGGGCAATAGATAGATAGAGTGAGGGCGATAGATAGATAGATAGAGTGAGGGCGATAGATAGGTAGATAGATAGATAGATAGCGACAGTAAACATCCCGTATTCAAGGAATTTACTGTGTGCAATTTTAATATTGATTCAAGGTTTCAATGCGTCCCCTCGAGCACCTGTGTTATGCTACTAATATAAATGAATTCTAAGATGTTAATCACTGTAACCAAACAAAAGGAGGCGGACATGTGGCCTCTGGCTTCAAAGGCACAAAACCTGAGTTCAGATCTTAGTTCCTGCACATAGGCAAAGCGTCTTATCTGACAGTTTTGTGCTTTCTGAGCGGGCGGGCACAGTGAGTGCTGAGAAGCCGGACTACCAGTGTGCTCATTGCTTTGACTGCCTCCTTACAGTTTTTTTTCTTCTATCCAGCCATGAAGTGAAGGCTCCTCAGCAAGTTAACTACACCACATATTTCTGCGTGCAACAAGAAGTATCTGGGGTCTGATTCTAGTCGGGGCGAGTTAGACGTTTATCCTTTTTTGACCAACAAAGTCAGTTTGAAATGGACAGTAAAATAAATAAAACACACTGCACGCCTTCTGCTGTGGGCTCAGAGACGAGAATGGACAGGGAAGGAAGGCCCGGCAGAAGAGCTGTTATGTCTGATGCTTGTGGATGGCTGACGCTTGTGGATGTCTGATGCCTGATGTTTGTGGATGTCTGACGCTTGTGGATGCCTGACGCTTGTGGATGGCTGACGCTTGTGGATGGCTGACGCTTGTGGATGGCTGACGCTTGTGGATGGCTGTTGCTTGTGGATGTCTGTTGCTTGTGGATGTCTGTTGCTTTTGGGTGTCTGTTGCTTGTGGGTGTCTGTTGCTTGTGGGTGTCTGTTGCTTGTGGATGTCTGTTGCTTGTGGATGTCTGTTGCTTGTTGATGTCTGATGCTTGTGAATGTCTGACGCATGTGGATGTCTGACGCTTGCGGATGTCTGACGCTTGTGAATGCTTGACCCTTGTGCATGCCTGACGCTTGTGGATGTCTGGCGCTTGAGGATGCCTGATGCCTTTGGATGTCTGATGCTTGTGGATGCCTGACGCTTGTAGATGTCTGGCGCTTGTGGATGTCTCACGCTTGTGGATGTCTGACGCTTGTGGATGTCTGACACTTGTGCATGCCTGACGCTTGTGGATGCCTGACGCTTGAGGATGCCTGATGCCTTTGGATGTCTGATGCTTGTGGATGCCTGACGTTTGTGGATGTCTGATACCTGATGTTTGTGGATGTCTGACACTTGTGGATGTCTGACGCTTGTGAATGCTTGACGCTTGTGGATGCCTGACGCTTGTGGATGCCTGACGCTTGTGGAGGCCTGATGCTTGTGGATGTCTGATGCGTGTGGATGTCTGATGCGTGTGGATGTCTGATGCGTGTGAATGTCTGATGTGTGTGGATGTCTGATGCGTGTAATGTCTGATGCGTGTGGATGTCTGTTGCTTGTGGATGTCTGTTGCTTGTGGATGTCTGTTGCTTGTGGATGTCTGCTGCTTGTGGATGTCTGACGCTTGTGGATGTCTGACGCTTGTGAATGCTTGACGCTTGTGCATGCCTGACGCTTGAGGATGCCTGATGCCTTTGGATGTCTGATGCTTGTGGATGCCTGACGTTTGTGGATGTCTGATGTCTGATGTTTGTGGATGTCTGACGCTTGTGGATGCCCGACACTTGTGGATGCCCGACGCTTGTGGATGCCTGACGCTTGTGGATGTCTGATGTTTGCGGATGTCTGATGCTTGCGGATGTCTGATGCTTGTGGATGTCTGATGCTTGTGGATGTCTGATGCTTGTGGATGTGACGCTTGTGGATGTCTGATGTTTGTGAATGCTTGACGTTTGTGGATGCCTGACGCTTGTGGAGGCCTGACGCTTGTGGCTGTCTGTTGCTTGTGGATGTCTGTTGCATGTGGATCTCTGATGCTTGTGGATGCCTGACGCTTGTGGATGCCTGACGCTTGTGGATGCCCGACGCTTGTGGATGCCTGACGTTTGTGGATGTCTGATGCTTGTGGATGTCTGATGCTTGTGGATGTCTGATGTTTGTGGATGCCTGATGCTTGTGGATGCCTGATGCTTGTGGACGTCTGATGCTCCTGGTTGTCTGATGCTCCTGGTTGTCTGATGTCTGATGCTTGTGGATACCTGATGCTTGTGTATGTCTGATTCTTCTGAATGTCTAATGCTTGTGAATGTCTGTTGCTTGTGGATGTCTGTTGCTTGTGGATGTCTGTTGCTTGTGGATGCCTGATGCTTCTGGATGTCTGATGCTTCTGGATGTCTGTTGCTTGTGGATGTCTGTTGCTTGTGGCTGTCTGTTGCTTGTGGCTGTCTGTTGCTTGTGGCTGTCTGTTGCTTGTGGCTATCTGTTGCTTGTGGATGTCTGTTGCTTGTGGATGTCTGTTGCTTGTGGATGTCTGTTGCTTTTGGATGTCTGTTGCTTGTGGATGTGTGACAAATTTGGATGTCTGACGTTTGTGGATGTCTGACGTTTGTGGATGTCTGACGCTTGTGGATGTCTGTCGTTTGTGAATGCTTGACGTTTGTGAATGCTTGACGCTTGTGGATGCCTGACGCTTGAGGATGCCTGATGCCTTTGGATGTCTGATGCTTGTGGATGCCTGAAGTTTGTGGATGTCTGATGCCTGATGTTTGTGGATGCCTGACGCTTGTGGATGCCTGACGCTTGTGGATGCCTGACACTTGTGGATGCCTGACGCCTGATGCTTGTGGATGTCTGACGTTTGTGGATGTCTGATGTTTGTGGATGTCTGATGTTTGTGGATGTCTGATGTTTGCGGCAGTCTGATGTTTGCGGCAGTCTGATGTTTGCGGCAGTCTGATGCTTGCGGATGTCTGATGCTTGTGGATGTCTGATGCTTGTGGATGTCCGATGTCTGATGCTTGTGGATGCCTGACGCTTGTAGATGTCTGGCGCTTGTGGATGTCTCACGCTTGTGGATGTCTGACGCTTGTGGATGTCTGACACTTGTGCATGCCTGACGCTTGTGGATGCCTGACGCTTGAGGATGCCTGATGCCTTTGGATGTCTGATGCTTGTGGATGCCTGACGTTTGTGGATGTCTGATACCTGATGTTTGTGGATGTCTGACACTTGTGGATGTCTGACGCTTGTGAATGCTTGACGCTTGTGGATGCCTGACGCTTGTGGATGCCTGACGCTTGTGGAGGCCTGATGCTTGTGGATGTCTGATGCGTGTGGATGTCTGATGCGTGTGGATGTCTGATGCGTGTGAATGTCTGATGTGTGTGGATGTCTGATGCGTGTAATGTCTGATGCGTGTGGATGTCTGTTGCTTGTGGATGTCTGTTGCTTGTGGATGTCTGTTGCTTGTGGATGTCTGCTGCTTGTGGATGTCTGACGCTTGTGGATGTCTGACGCTTGTGAATGCTTGACGCTTGTGCATGCCTGACGCTTGAGGATGCCTGATGCCTTTGGATGTCTGATGCTTGTGGATGCCTGACGTTTGTGGATGTCTGATGTCTGATGTTTGTGGATGTCTGACGCTTGTGGATGCCCGACACTTGTGGATGCCCGACGCTTGTGGATGCCTGACGCTTGTGGATGTCTGATGTTTGCGGATGTCTGATGCTTGCGGATGTCTGATGCTTGTGGATGTCTGATGCTTGTGGATGTCTGATGCTTGTGGATGTGACGCTTGTGGATGTCTGATGTTTGTGAATGCTTGACGTTTGTGGATGCCTGACGCTTGTGGAGGCCTGACGCTTGTGGCTGTCTGTTGCTTGTGGATGTCTGTTGCATGTGGATCTCTGATGCTTGTGGATGCCTGACGCTTGTGGATGCCTGACGCTTGTGGATGCCCGACGCTTGTGGATGCCTGACGTTTGTGGATGTCTGATGCTTGTGGATGTCTGATGCTTGTGGATGTCTGATGTTTGTGGATGCCTGATGCTTGTGGATGCCTGATGCTTGTGGACGTCTGATGCTCCTGGTTGTCTGATGCTCCTGGTTGTCTGATGTCTGATGCTTGTGGATACCTGATGCTTGTGTATGTCTGATTCTTCTGAATGTCTAATGCTTGTGAATGTCTGTTGCTTGTGGATGTCTGTTGCTTGTGGATGTCTGTTGCTTGTGGATGCCTGATGCTTCTGGATGTCTGATGCTTCTGGATGTCTGTTGCTTGTGGATGTCTGTTGCTTGTGGCTGTCTGTTGCTTGTGGCTGTCTGTTGCTTGTGGCTGTCTGTTGCTTGTGGCTATCTGTTGCTTGTGGATGTCTGTTGCTTGTGGATGTCTGTTGCTTGTGGATGTCTGTTGCTTTTGGATGTCTGTTGCTTGTGGATGTGTGACACTTTTGGATGTCTGACGTTTGTGGATGTCTGACGTTTGTGGATGTCTGACGCTTGTGGATGTCTGTCGTTTGTGAATGCTTGACGTTTGTGAATGCTTGACGCTTGTGGATGCCTGACGCTTGAGGATGCCTGATGCCTTTGGATGTCTGATGCTTGTGGATGCCTGAAGTTTGTGGATGTCTGATGCCTGATGTTTGTGGATGCCTGACGCTTGTGGATGCCTGACGCTTGTGGATGCCTGACACTTGTGGATGCCTGACGCCTGATGCTTGTGGATGTCTGACGTTTGTGGATGTCTGATGTTTGTGGATGTCTGATGTTTGTGGATGTCTGATGTTTGTGGATGTCTGATGTTTGCGGCAGTCTGATGTTTGCGGCAGTCTGATGTTTGCGGCAGTCTGATGCTTGCGGATGTCTGATGCTTGTGGATGTCTGATGCTTGTGGATGTCCGATGTCTGATGCTTGTGGATGTCTGTTGCTTGTGGATGTCTGTTGCTTGTGGATGTCTGTTGCTTGTGGATTTCTGTTGCTTGTGGATGTCTGTTGCTTGTGGATGTCTGCTGCTTGTTGATGCCTGATGCTTGTGGATGCTTGTGGATGTCTGACGCTTGTGGATGTCTGATGTTTGTGAATGCTTGAAGCTTGTGCATGCCTGACGCTTGTGCATACCTGACACTTGTGGATGCCTGACGCTTGTGGATGCCTGACGCCTGTGGATGCCTGACGCTTGTGGATGTCTGATGCTTGTGGATGTCTGATGCTTGTGGATGTCTGATGCTTGTGGATGTCTGATGCTTGTGGATGTCTTTTGCTTGATGATATTTGGCAAGTGTTGTTTGTACAGGTTTCACAGATGCTGTCATAAGTCACTAGACAGACATTTAAACGACTGTCTACTGAATCAGCTTCGGTGAGCTTCCCAGTGAGGTCATTGAAGTATTGGGGAGGCTGGAGACCGCTATTGCTGGGGGCGTGTTCACGAGTTTGTACCGGGTGCGTGGGAAGTTAGTCTTGGCCAATCTCCTATTGTGGGTCAGGCAGTACAACCATCTCCGTGCTGCGTTAAACAATCGGATGCGGCTCCCTATGAGGCATTTAAAGTGTTGCACGTCCACAAATCTTCATATTTGTATAACACACTCACCCTCCAGACATCCCTTGAAAGCCTCGCAATAAGGGGAGAAGTGGGCTGCAGGTGGGCTCCTTTGAGGATTGGGTAAATATATCCAGGTGTGCACAGAAGAACAGAGCAACCCAACTGTGCTAAAAAGTAGAAGTTGTGGTAACACTGAGCTGGCTGGCACCCCCTTGTGGGCATAGGATCAGGCCTCTCTCTGCGGGGTCTAGGCATTCATTTTAGGCATGTCACTGTGGCCGCGAGAGAGTAGTCACCTGTACCACTTTGCACGAGGAAGGTGAGATATGCCACTGTGTTTGCATGAGCGTAGTCAATTGTGATACTGCGACTGCACGAGCATAGTTGTGCCTCAGAACCTGCATGAGGTTAATGAGATGAGTCACTGTGCTGGCACGAAGGGGGTAGGCTGGGATTTTGTGTCTGCACGAGGGTGGTGTCCTGTACCTGCACGAGAAGGTTGAGCTGTAATACTGAACTCTCTGTGCCACGGTGTTTGCACGAACGGGGTAGGCTGGGATTTTGTGCCTGCACGAGGGTGGTGTCCTGTGTCTGCACGAGAAGATTGAGCTAGAATACTGAACTCTCTGTGCCATGGTGTTTGCACGAAGGAGGTGAACGGTGCCAGTGTGCCTGCTGGAGAACGATTGTGTCACTGACTCTGGGGAGAGTACACAGGGGGCACACAGTGACGAATGGCAAGAGATGCATACATGGTTCTGAAGTTGTACAGCATGTATGCATACAATTTATGCGTTGTGCTGACGCGAGGGTGATCGGGCACATTATCGTTTGAAAAGAATGAGGAGTCATTCGAGCAGAGATGTAAATGGCGCATAGAACACTTGAAGTATGTAAACGTGCAGTTATTAAATAGAGCATACAGCAAGCCTATGAACAAGATTAAAATGATGCAAGCTCCGGTAGATCAGAATAACGAGACACAAAAAGAGTTTTGCCCAAGATCACCCATTTTTCATGTTGGGAAGTCGGGAGTAGGTGCTCATTCTCCGGCCTCCACAGCCATCAATGAAGACAACACAACTAATTAGAAACTATTATAAACTGAAGGAAAAAGAGGATGGGAGGGGGCTTAACTTTCCTTCTGTGTGAAAAAGGGCGCAAGATCACAGAATAGTCAGAGGTAGATGCAAGCCAAACCTGGCAATCAAATAAAGAAGCCTGGGAAAAAGGGAAATAGAGCAGAATGGGAAACGATAAAAGCCCATTGGAAATAAAAACATTTTAAAGCCTTTAAATATTTGTATTATATTCCTGCCGTTATATTTTTACACCTCATTGACTGAGCAGTGAGTGCAGCGGCAGCTGCAGGCATGTCATAGGAGCAAAAAAAAAATGCGAGTCACGGCCGCCACGAAGTGTGAAGCAGTGGGCGGGGAAGCAGATCCCTTTGAAGCTCTCGGAGGCCGGCCATGAAAACAAGGCAGCGCTGGGAGGGGGGCTGGGCAGAAATGCGAGTCACGGCCTTGCGGCCGTGAAGTGTGAAGCGGTGGGCGGGGAGGTAGGAGCAACTGGTAAGGGGAGCCTTTGAAGAGCAAGGCAGGGGGATAGAAGCGCGTTCACGAGCACGTGCACTTCTACAAATCCGCATCGTGAACTCAGCTTTCTGGTTTGATTGCAATAGGTTTCTCTGCGAGACCTAAAAACATATTACTGGTTAAAAAGAATATAACATTTCGACAAGCCATCTGTAAATTGAGTAGAATACTATCCCTGTCTTTGCCGTATTGCACTTTGCAAACAACCACACACTTCTCAATAAGAATAGCAAATACTCGTAAAAAAAGTGTAATTAAAATAATTTGAAATAATCCCAAGATGCGTAGCAAATATCCTCAGAACAAAGGGGTAATCTAAAAATTGGGAATAAAAGAAATATCACACCTTTCACACTTTTTTATATTGTTATCTAAGCACAAATTCTTGTTCTTTGTGGTTGCCCATAGGAAGGAATTGTTATCCCGAAATGAATTGAGCATTGGTCATCTAGTCGTGACACAGAACTTTTATGTTAAATAGGCTCATTCTTTAGTTTATTTGTTATTTCCTCTTGACTTTGATGTCGGTTGAAGAACAATTACATTGGCACTCTTTAAAATATTGTAATTATTCGTTGACAATAAATACTGAAAGACGTTGGTTATGTCAAACCAAAAATCATGAATTCAAAATTCAAAACATTGATGTAAAAAGTTTAATTATTAGTT
>NW_028248374.1:0-53644 GCF_964263255.1 Lissotriton vulgaris | reverse complement strand
AACGCTGACACTGGCATCCCGGCCCTTTTGTCTTTGTTATATGGGCTTGTATAGCGCGCAGCTGCCCCAGCCAAGGGGCGTCCCGGCGCTTTCTGTATGAGGAGTGGACAGATGATGGGATCGGGAGGTAGGAAGGGAGAAGAGTTTAGCAGAAGAGGTGAGTTTTTATAGCTTTCCTAAAGGACTGCAGATCCTGTATCCCTCTGATCGGATCAGGGAGGTCATTCCAGAGCTTTGCGGCCAAGTATTTGAAGGAGCGGCCGCCCATCCTGGATAATTTGATACGAGGTACTGTTGCGAGATTTTGTCCTTCTGAGCGTAGGGTACGTCGAGGGACGTAGTTAGACAGAAGGGGCAGAGCATGGGTGGAGAAGCCATTTTTAGGATTTTAAATGCTAAGCACAGTGTTTTGAAATGAATTTGTTTCTCCATTGGGAGCCAGTGGAGTTTGGTGAGAGTACTGGTTACGGACGCATGGCGGGGGATCCTTACCAGTGCCCTAGCGGCGGCGTTCTGTACTCGCTGGAGTCTAGCTTTTTCAGCTACGTTCGTTCCTAGCAAAAGGGAGCTGGCATAATCCAGTCTGGAGAGGATGGCTGCCTGTACTATCGTCTGACGGGTTTGGTTGTCGAAGAATCCAAGGATGGGTCTGAGATTCCTTAGAATGCCGAAGCAGGTTGCTGCCACTTTTTTGTGTGCTGAGTGAATTTAAGGGCAGAGTCTACCCAGACTCCCAGGTTTTTGACACAGTCCTTGGGTTCCGGTGGTTGTCCTAGTCTGCTGGCCACCAGTTGTCCCCCCAAGCGTTAGTGTTTTTTCCTACCACCAACACCTCGGTTTTACCGGCGTTAAGCTGAAGGTAGTTCGCTGTCATCCATTCTGTGATGTCAACGAGAGTGCGTTGGAATTTTTGGGTGCTAAGCCCACTTTAGTGCCACCACCAGCTGAGTGTCATCAGCGTAGGATACGAGCGACAGTCCGTGTCTCCTGGCCACCTCAGCCAGGGGCTAAAAAGGGTGGGGCTAAGAGCTGAGCCCTGGGGTACGCCCTGTTCAATGGGACATTCCCTGGAGAGGTGGGGGGGTGTAGACTCGGAAGGACCGGCCCGATAGAAAGTCTCTGAACCATTCAAGGGCTAGCCCTGTTACCCCGACCTCTTTTAGCCTGAACAGCAGAACCTCGTGTGACACCGTGCCAAAGGCAGCACTGAGATCAAGGAGAATCAGTGCTGCCGTTCCACCAGAGTCTAAAATGGTGCGGAGGTGTTCAGTCACACTTAGTAGGACTGTCTCAGTGCTGTGACCAGCCCGGAAGCCATGTTGTGACCAGTCTAAGATGTTATTAGATGCCAGGTGTTTGGTCAGGATGGTGTTTACATGGGCTTCTGCTACCTTGGCTGGCCAAGGGAGGAGGGATATTGGTCTAAAGTTTTCGGATTTATTAGGGTCCAGTGTAGGTTTCTTGATGATTGGTGATATCCAGGCCTGTTTCCACTTGGAGGGGATTATACCAGTAGAGAAGACTTTGTTAATGATCTCTCGCAGAGGGCCCAGAACAATTTTGTCTGCTTCTCTGAAGGTTTCAGGATTGAGAGGGTCTGCTGGTGAACCGGACTTGATTTTATTGCAGATTTTAGAAAAGTCTTCTTGGCTAAGGGCCGGAATGTTAGCGAGGTTGGATTTGTTAGGGTCATCAGAAGGGGTGAGTTCTGGGGTGGGGGGAAAAGTGCTGTAGATTTTCCGGATTTTTTCTAAGAAATAAGAGGCCAAGTTGTCGCATAGTGCAGGTGAGGAGTTTAGGTTAGCCATTGTTTTTTTGGTGCTGAGTTCTTTAAGAATTTTAAAGATGGTTTTTGATGCATTATGGCTATTTTTGATCTCCGTGGCGTAGTAGGCTGCCCTGGTCTTGCATATACTACGATGGTAGGTTTTTTGGGATTTTGTGTATAGGATCTTAAGGGCGGAAGCCGGAATCGTAGTTTTTTCTCCAGCATCTTTCAGCTTTTTTGCACTCTTTTTTTAGTGCTGAAAGTTCTTTGTTATACCAGGGACTAGATTCATGGGTACGTGCTTTGATCCATTTAGTAGGGATCAAGGTGTCTAGGGCTTGGCTAATCCAATTGCAAAATTGGTCGTATCCATGATCAGGGTTTTCACTAGGTGGGGGGGGGACACGTAGTGAGGAGCGCGTGGAAGTCCTCAACACGGAGCTTCCTCCAGGGTCTTTTCCGGACCTGCTGGGTGGGTACATTGAGCAGGATGTTTTTACAGGGAATAGACATGGTTACTAGATAATGATCAGTCCAGGTCATGGGGATGGGCATTTCGACCAGTGCATTGGTGATATTCGAAAAGATGGGGTCCAGGAGATGACCACCAGTGTGAGTGGGGCCCTTTATAAGTTGGTCTAATTGTAGCGCCGCCAGGTCCGCTAATAGAGTATTAATCTTAGAGTCTCCCGTCTGATCAAAGTGGATGTTCAGATCTCCAATAATAGTGAAGTTGGCGGTATCAGTAATCTGAGAGCACAGGTTCTCAAGGAGTGAGTCGATGAATTTACCATCCTTTCCTGGGGGCCTATAAATCAGGAGTCCAACCAAGCTGAGCTGGGGATTGATTTTGATGTTGTAGCGTGTTTAATGTCAGCTTTAGTTAGCTGGCACGTAATATTAGTTTTGGTCATTACGGCAATACCACCGCCTCTGGAGTTTCTATTGAGAGTGTGAGTAGTATAACCTGTAGGGGTGGCCAGGTTCAGGACGGTGTCCATGTCATCATGGAGCCACGTCTCAGTAAGAAATAGTATATCCAGGGCATGGTTAGTGACCAGATCGGAGATTTCAGCGTGATGTTTGGGCATGGATCGAACATTCAAATGGCCGATTTTGATTGTTGAGATTGTTGAGCATTCGGCTCTGACGTGGGGGGTTTGCCGGTGCAGAGTCGGAAGGGAGAACCCACATAAGCATACTTGGGGCGTGTTTATAAGGGAGGGGTTGAGGATAGCGCATCCTTGCCTGAGGTGTCGTAAATTAAGTAGTTCAGTTCTAGAGTATGTAGACTTACCACATTGGCGAGAGGCATGGTGTCTGGCGTCTGTCGCTGACTCGGCGCTGACGAGCGCAGACGGGCATGACTCTGGCTTGACTCCGGCGCGGCACCGGCGCGCCCGCTGTACGCGTCCGCTGCGCAGAGGCATGCCTTTCCCTTTTTATAGTGTCCACTGGGGTGCCCTGAGGCTATTCCCAAGCTAAGATGGCCGCCGCGTTTTAGAATGACGAGGTGCCTTCAGCTCTTAGACAGCTGGGACAGAGTGGGTGAGTGCGGGGATCGAGGGGCTTATTATGTCAAGCCGATCGTATTTAGCGCTGGGTGAAGCTGCTGGGTAGTGGAGTTTCGTTTTCAAACCCGCGTGCCCCAGAGTTCAACAAAGTTAGATTTTTAGCAATGCAGGCTGGGAAACAGAGCGCGTGCAGTAGCGCTGGGGAGATTCCTTAGGGAGAGGTGAATAGAAATCAATCACGCTTTCCACAGGTTAAAATACAAATTATAATCAAAGTAACACACAACAAGATAACAGTTTAAAAATCGCTACTACCTCCCGGCTATCCGCCTCAGGAGGGGTCCAACATCTCTCTCTTCATCCCAGCTTTCTCTTTTTTCACTTTCCCTGTGGTCACTTTGAGGCATGGAGACCGTTATAAATAGATGGCTGAGCTTTAGGCCGAGCATGGTGTGTATGCTTTTACTGATATAAATGTGTGTGTTCGCTACTGTTAAGAAAAGGTCTTTTTACATTTCTTATTAGACAACGTCACATACTAGGACATTTGTGATAAAAAAAATTACCTTTTCGTGACTAATGTTGCCACTTGTGGCTTTGTGGCTGGCACTTTCAGCTGTGTAGTTATCTTTGTGTGTGTGGGTGTACATTTGTGTGCGGATGATGCATGTATTTTCATTTGTGTGTTTCACAGTCTGTGATGCTATTTGTTTGTTTGTGTTGCACCCTGAATGGATAAGGCCACTGGATAGAGCGTGGTGTGGTTTTATTAGAACACAATACAATGAAAAACACAGCAGTACGTGTAATTTGGCGTCCTGTTATGTTATGTGAAATGGGTTTTGTAGAGCGGCAGCTACTCAGTTGAGTGTCCCGGCCCTAGACATGATGACTGAAATCGCTGTGCCGCAGTGACCGCTGAGCCGGGCGTTTAAAGCTGAAACAACCACGTTTTAATGATTTCCTAAATGCCAGGAGATCCTGCATCATCCTTAATTCCACCCGCAAATTATTCCAAGTTTCACAGCTTGCACCTGCAAGGAGCGTCCCCCGATACGAGCACGAAGATATTTGGGTGTTCGTGCTAGTTGGAGTGGGAGTGCTGAAGAACTAAGAGTGCGATGAGGGTGATCGAATTAAACTCTCTCCGCAATATACCCAGCACCACTGCTGTGGAGAGCCTTGAAAGCAAGAACCAAGGCCAAGTCCTGGATGAGAGAAATGTCCTCTTGTTGCGATTTAGTAAATACATGTCCTGCATAGCGTGAGCATGGATATGACATAAAACAATAATGCAGTTCGGAAACGGACCGCGATGCAAAAACATACCTTTTAGGAAGGGAGTGAAAACAGCACTCATCATCATGTGCATTGCTTCCCAAACAAAACAAAAGTAGTTTTTCAAACGGATGCTAGAATGGGGACTGGTGTAATTGTAGGAGAGTAGGGTCTGCAATCCTATGATCACCCGGACTTTTTGCTTTTGTTTCACTGGTTTACGACTTTCTCGGGCTGTGTGTTAAAGATTAGACTGCAAACGTCAACATTATCGGCGCCATCTTGCCCCTTTCAAGCTCATTCGTGCGCGTAAGCGGCAGCCATTTCGAGCACCATGGCCCCTCTGCCCCTCGCTGATAGCCAGCGCGTCTCTCACTCTCTTTCCTAGCCTCGCAGGCATCCCCCGCACACTGACAACCCCCTCGCTCTCCTTAGGTCATAAAGCCCTCTTCAGCGCAGATCTGCCTCAGAATCCCATCCTGTTCCCAGCGCGACACCTCCCTTCATTCCTTTCATAGTCTCAGGCCCTTTGATGCAAACCCCCTCTTTCCTGTGTGCCCGTCTGTCTTCCTTGTTCCCAAGCCACCACCTGGCCCTGCGGATACTGTTTATTACCCCGTACAGTAGGAAGCCTCCCCTCCCCATCAAAAGACCCTCGAGCCGATCAAAGCCCCCACCCTTCGAGATCCGATCAAACTCCACACATTCCGTGAATCAGCGGAATGTCCTGCTGCGCGATAATCATCACCTGTTGGGACCGGGGTGGGGAATTCAACTGTAAATATATGTGGGAACGGGCCTGACGGGGAGATTCCGAGGATGTTCTTTCACATATCAAAGTGTTGCAAGAATGTGTTACGTACAATAAAGATCATAAAACCTGAGTATAAGAGGCCAGGCCTCAGAGATGCGGTTAGAGCACCTCGTGAAGATACTTGCTGTCTGAATTGATGTGTTCTCCTCCGGAGAGAATAAACCCTCGTTTCCTGCCTTTCAGTCTCCAGCGCCTGCTTCTTCATTGATTAATATTGGTGGGTCATAGAGGCGACACCGCCGGGCAACACAAAAGGGTCTTTGGTTACTGGTTGTCTTTGCACCCCTTTTACAATTGGCGTCCCAAGCGTGGGGCCCATCAGCGACTCGTGGATCCAGTGGGAGAGGTCCTGACGACAGAGTGAACGACTCCAACGATCGGAAGGTACCCTGTCCGATAGACCCTCGTCTGACAGCCGATCATCCGAACTTCACTGGTTCCGAACAGACCTCTCTTGAGTGATCTACGGTCCTGACTGGGAACCATCAGGAGTGCCACGAGGAGTACGAAGAGAAGAGGACGATCGGGCGCTGGATTCGGAAGACAAGAAACTGTCCATGCGGTCCGGGTAAGGTCGTGTAAACACGACAAATCGCGGAATAATTGATAATTGATGGAAAATACTAGTATTACTTTTTGTTAATTTATTTGGAGATTCGCTGTCTGCAAACTGAGAAACAACAGGCTCTCCCTTTACAAACAGTGAAGGATAGGTACGCGTCCGTTGGACCTATCTTTCTCCCCCACTGATCAATTGCCCTTCCCCATTGATTAACTGTTACGGATTGTCTCCTGGAGATTCTCTGTCTGCAAACAGGAAAAGAATAGGTCCCCCTCTTTGCAGATAGTGAAAGGGTAGGTGACGCAGACCTTTGCGGGCCTACTTATTCTCCCCATTGACCATTTTTTATTTTTTATTTATTTATTGACCAAACATTGATTGCCCAATATTGGTTCATGAGGTATTCACTGCCTGCAAACAACGTAGAATAGAAATATTCTGTCTAGTCTTTGCACACAGTGATAAGATAGGTAGTGCTGACTATTATCCCCATTGCGATCCGTCATGCCTGTCTTCTCCCCACTAGTTAGTAGCCTGTTTAGCCCGGACCGCTTATTAGAGATGAACCATCCGGCTCCGCTGGAAGGCACCCCTAATAAGGACATGTTCATGAAGCATGGATTGATCGCTATAGCTTATAGCAAGCTGTGGCATAAATATACAAAAAAGGATCGAGAAAGTCAGTGGCCACTGATAGGATCCTTCGATGATGATAAAATAAACGCACTAGAAACAGCCCTGGGTAAAAACAAGACGACGCCCACTATGCTTGATAGTTTCGGCATGTGGCGCAAAGAAACTGAACAACGTAAAAAGAGAACTGAGAGTAGGTTGGGAAAGGAGCTGCGGAAAGCAGCCCACCTAGCGGCTCAGAAATTAGAAGAAGAGATAAAGGAAAGAGAGGAAGCCAAACTGAAACTAGAAATAGAAACGTCAAGCCAGTGTCCGGTTAGAACATCCTCCACGCTCTACCCTGAATTACCCTCGAAACAACGAGCCAACGATGATCTGCTGCTAGGTCCTCCGATCATCTACATGCCCCCTCCATATGCCCCTTCCCAACACTTAACTCAGCACCCACCACCCCCAGGTACAAGCAAGAGTAGCGCCACAGCTTCGGCCCCCAGGGCCTCTGTGCCGGCCGGACCCCTTGCATTAGATACTACGCAAACAACAACATTAGGCGACCCCGAGGCCCGAAGGGTTGGTTCTGCAAGAACAAACAGACTAAGCAAAGATGAGCGAGCAGGGGTTGATAAGATAGCAAGGACACTGGTAGAAAGGAGGGAAGATGAAGAATACATCACGGATGTGTTTAACTCGTATACAGGGAGTCACAGACGACACTTTACTGTACAACTGTGTTACCATGTCTTGAACGCATACGAGGACCGATATCGAGACAAAGGTCCCCAGAGCCTAACGACTCTGTACCGGAAGGTCGATATCGGAGATGAGGGTGAGTGTGATGTGACGGACCTCCTTACGCGTACGCTTGGGGTTTTCCGCCACCTCACTGAACGAAAACCGATGACTGAACCTACGGCGTCTGTAGTAACCGAACCTCAGACTGAACAATCCAACGCCATGATGCCGATACGAGAGGCTGCCCCTTACTGGGTCCCTCCACGAGGTGAAGGGACCCACGATGATGCAAACAACAAAGATGCGAAAGGGAGGGTAGTGTACAACTGGGTCTACCAGCCCTGGGACCGGCAGGAGATTCTGACATTCCGGAAATCTCTGCCTGACCTACGTAAAAACCCCACTGCCTTCTATACTGAGTTGGGTACAGCCCTAGGATCAACGATTATGACCCTGGCTGACATCGACTTGTTTTTCGGGTTATGCCTACCAGCTGATGTGTGGAAGCAAATCCGGAAAGTCGAACACGTTGAGCTGTTCGGACACAACTGGTCACAACTCGATGGCATAGATAAACAACGAGAACCCGGACAAAAGCCTTTGAAAGCCATTTTAGACCTCCCGGATAAAATCGTACAGAAATTAAAAACCCTGATCCCCGAAAAGAAAGTGGACTGGTCGATAGTAACGGCTTGTCGCCAGAAACCTCAGGAGGATGTATCGGAATACTTCTCCCGGTTTGAAACGGTGTTCTCCGATTACAGCGGTCAGGACTTGACCACTGCAACCGGACACCATCTGTTTGTCCAGAATTACGTTAAGGGTCTATCACCAGAGGTGTCACAGAAACTGCAGGCCAGCGAGAGTAGCTGGGCAGCCTCCAAACCTACGGCTATCCTCCAGATGGCCCAATATTATGAACATCAGAAAAACGAAAACGATAGAGCAACAGAGAGAAAGAAGAAAGACTTAAAGGAGAGGGTGATGATAGCTCAACTGCAAGGGGTGACTATAGGACGAGACCAATACCGGGGAAACCATCAGGTGAATGCCCCTAAAACTGCACCTCCTAAGGACCGCACTTCGACTCCCCACATTGGACGTACAGACATTAGAGAGGACCAGTGTGCTTTCTGTAAAGGAATGGGCCATTGGAAATCTCAGTGCCCAGTTCTTTTGGAAATCATCAGAAATAGAGATCCTAGAGACATAGCAAGTGGACCGAGAAATAGGGGACCGCAGCGAGGGCCCCCAAATGACGCAACTAACGATAGATCAGGCAGGCCAAACACATTTGACCGACCCAGACAGAACCAATGCCAACAATCTGACTACGATGACGTTCATGACTTTGCATAGGACTGCCTAGGGCAAGGGAGGGATCCAGTCGAGCTCCATGTTGACCAGCAAGGCCCTTACGTCACTGCTAAGGTCTTGGGTACAAAGTCACCATTCCTGGTAGACACTGGCGCAACACGTAGTGCGTTATCTAAACGACTGATTCCAAGGGCACCCTTGTCTGGCTCACTAATAACATCGACAGGTTTCGATGGAACGCCCTCCACTAACCCTTTGTCCGCCCCGATCCTCTTCGACTTAGAAAACAACACCACTGACACCACGTTTTTGCTTTCCTCCAATAGCCCTGACGCAATTATGGGACTCGACTTATTGAAACACTTCCGAGCCACAATTAGATGTTCTCAAGACGGAGTTCGAGTTTTCCTTTACGACAACCCCGTTCTGCTTAGACATTGCCCTCCCAGACGCATGTTTTCCATCACCGATGCTGACACATCCCTGCTTGACACTCTGCCTCCATATCTGTGGGCCAAAACGGATTCAGATGTAGGGCGCATGATGATTGACCCAGTGCACATTACTGTCCGACCAGACGCAACACTCCCAAAACTTCCACAATATCGGATATCGCCCGAAGGTGAGAAGGCATTGGTAAAGATCATCCAGACACTGATAGACGCAGGAGTGGTAGAGGAAGTGGTTAGCAACGTTTGCAACAGCCCAATCTTGCCCATTATCAAAAAGCAAGGAGAAGGAGATGAGAAAGCATACCGCTTTATCATTGACCTTCGAGAGATCAACAAGGTGGTGGTACCCCAGTACCCCGTGGTTTCAGACATCACCACCATCCTGACTTTGATTCCCTCTACTGCCACCACCTTCACTGTCATTGATCTTAAAAACGCATTCTTTTCCATCCCCATCCACCCAGACAGCCGATATCTCTTCGGCTTCACCCTCAAAGCCCGCTCATATAGGTTCTGCCGAGCGCCCCAGGGCTACACAGAAAGCCCCAGCATCTACAGCCAAGCCCTCAAGAGACAGCTGGATCAAGTCCAGTTACCCGATGGAGTGGTGTTAGTGCAATATGTCGATGACATCCTTTTGGCAGCCGATACCACTCCATTAGCTGTCACAGCCACCATTCAACTCCTACACTTCCTTGCAGAAAATGGCCACAAGGTCTCCAAGAAGAAGTTGCAATTCTGCCAACCCCAGGTCACCTACCTAGGCCACCTTTTGTCCAAAGACGGAAGGAAACTCACTCCCGACCGGATCCAAACCATTCTCGAAACTCCTATCCCTAAGACACAGAAACAGGTTCGCTCCCTACTTGGCCTCACCTCCTTCTGCCGACAGTGGTTACCCAACTTTAGCCTCACAGTAAAACCACTGCTTGCACTGCTAGCTAAAGACGTCCCTTTCCCACTCCCTTGGACCTCTGAGTGTCAGACCTCCTTCACGCGACTACGAGATGCCCTTTGTTCGGCCCCTGTGTTAGGTACTCCCGATTACACGAAGCCTTTCTCCCTTTACACTCACGAAAGGGAAGGGTGCGCTTTATCTGTCCTGACCCAGTCCATTGGCCCAAAGCAACGACCGTGCGCTTACTTCTCTGCCACTCTTGACCCTGTAGCCAGAGCCTTGCCTGCCTGCCTTCGAGCTGTAGCTGCTGCTGCGATCTCTATCCGACAGAGTGAGGGGATCGTGCTCTCGAATTCCCTCACAGTACTGGTACCCCATGCAGTTGACACCCTCCTAAACCAAACCAAGACGCAACACCTGACGAGTGCCCGACTGACTGGATACGAACTGACTCTGCTCGCACCCCACATCACTCTGAAGAGATGCACCACACTGAACCCGGCAACTCTGCTACCCTTACCAGAAAACGATCCCAATGTGCACCCTGTGCATGACTGCGTGACCCTTACGGACGAACAGACTAGAAGCAGGGTTGACCTCAGAGACACAGCTTTTCCTGACCCTGACGGAGAGCTGTGGGTGGACGGTTCCTGCATCAAACTCCCCGATGGCACCACTTCAGCTGCCTATGCAGTCACCACGGCTCGAACTGTAGTCGAGACAGCCCGCATCATGCAACGATCTGCACAGGCAGCGGAACTGATTGCCCTAACACGAGCCTGCATTCTGGCAGCAGGAACCACAGCGAACATTTACACCGACAGCCAGTATGCCTTCGGGGTGGTTCACCATTTTGGGCTCCTCTGGAGGGAGAGGGGATTCCTGACCTCACACGGCACCCCCATTCTGCACGGGGACCTAGTCTCCGCCTTGATCGAAGCCGTCCTTCTCCCCAAAAGGCTTGCAGTCATCAAATGCCAGGCACACAAGAAGGTGACGGACATTATAGGACAAGGAAACGCACTAGCTGACATCACTGCCCGAACGACAGCCGAAAGTAGGACGACAACACATATGTACGTGACCAGGTCACAAGCAGAAAAATGGACTGATGCTAGGGATACTATTAGGGACATTCAAATGGCTAGTACACAACACGAACTCACAAAATGGACACGGGTGGGATTCAAAGATGACGAAGGCTGCTGGCGGACAAAAGACACAGACAAATGGTTGCTACCTGACTCGTACCTGATTCCCATACTGACTATGGCACACTCCCCTGCCCACATAGGATCAGCCCCCATGATTGAACTTGTCTCCAGGGTTTGGCACAACGATAAAATCACGGACTCCGCCAAACGTCTGGTTCAGCAATGCTTGATATGCCTGCAACACAACCCCGGGAAAGGAACTGTAGTACCCCGGGGAGGGTTTGGGGTCCCAAATCACCCGTTTGAAGTCCTGCAGATGGACTACATCCAACTAGACAGATGTCAAGGCCTGAAATATATACTTGTTGTGGTATGCGCATTTAGCAAATGGGTGGAAGCATACCCAACCCGTGACAACACTGCTATGGCCACAGCAAAAGTTCTGTTGAAGGAGTTTTTCCCCCGTTACGGCCTTTGTCGAATTTTGTGGAGCGACAATGGCCCCCACTTCGTAGCCGAAGTTATCCAACTTATTCTGAAAGGGTTGGGTGTAAAACAAAAGTTCCACGCAGTCTTCCACCCCCAATCTGCTGGTCTAGTTGAACGACATAATGCCACCCTGAAACTAAAATTGGCCAAAATAGTGGCTACCACAGGACTGAAATGGCCGGACGCACTCCCACTGGCATTACTCTCAATGCGTTCCACCCCTACCAAACACCACTTGACACCATACGAAGTTGTATTCGGCCGACCTATGAACGTCTGGTCTGCACCGAAACCAACTTCCATTCATGACGTCCCGGACGTCCTAATGTCTGATTACCTATGCCAGCTGACTAAAACACTGTCTGTTATCCATCAACAGGTGCTGCATGCCATCCCTGACACTTCCAGGGGTCCCGGACACACCATCCAACCTGGGGAGTTCGTCCTGATCCGGAATTTCCAGCGTGCCAAGAGTCTGGAACCCAGGTGGACGGGCCCCTGGCAAGTCCTCATCACCACCCGAACAGCACTTCGAGTGGAGGGAAAACGCAACTGGGTGCATGCGCACCACTGTAAGAAGGTCTCCTCGACCCTGGCCGCGACAGAAAACATCGACGTCCAAGAAGAGCTCCTGAACAAGGACCGACCGTCACTGACCTGCTATCCTGATACCGAAGCACTTGAACTCTCAAAATTCTCTGATCCTACTGTACCATCCAGAGAAGGGTATTTCCTGCGCCGAAGGGAGGGAGCTCCGGTTAAGCAAACCACGGACTAAGTTGAATCTCAGAACGGTGACCTAAACACAACCAAGGGTTACCGGGAGAGAAGCTAAACGAAGTCTGAGGTTCTGCCCACCACCGAGCACCTTGAAGATGATGGAAGCGCCAGATAAGAAGATGATGGAAGCGCCAAATAGGAAGATGATGGAAGCAACAGGAAATACCCACTACAGAAACCCAAGAGCAGACAGACTCCTCAGCTCAAAGACAATTGCACTCTTCATCACAATCCTTTTCTGCTTTCTCCTCATGACCACACTCTGGGTGGTGGAAGAAAATACACCTGCTCACGAAACATTCCTGACTACTGCTCAGCCTACCACCATGAAGGAACATTATTTGATTTCGCTCTCTCCCCAACTCAGAGAGAGGCGAAAGGAATTTTGGAATAACTCTTTCGTACAACTACTTCACCAGCACAACCTTGCCACCAATGCCACCAACTGTTGGATCTGTGGGTTGCTACCCCACGCCACTGGACACTCGATACCATTCATCCCTTCACCTTTCTCAGTTCACGGCTCTTGTCTTGCTTGGCTGATCCTCCTGCAAGAAAGCTATAAGGACAATGCCACCTCCAGCAAAACCGTAACACATTTCTACCACGGAACCTGGCGGAACAGAACAAAGACACATTTCTGCCCGCAGACCACCAACAACACAATCCACTTGGACATTCCTGCTAAAGAGCAAATTGAAATGCAGGTGTTCAATAATCCAACCAGAACCACCTTCTCCTACCTGCGAAAACGAACGGCTGCCACTCTGACTGTGGCCCTGTCAGTCATCAACGTCACCGGCCACATGTGCATAGAAGGGCTTGGGACTCAGCTGGTAGGCCACAGTGCTTGCCGGTTTTCCAGAACTCTGGACTCCACCGACCCACCTTCCTTCGTGGCATCCCCAAACATGTATTTCGTCTGCGGCACGAAGGCTTACACCTGGCTCCCCAAAGGCTGGAGGGGCACTTGTTTTATTTCCTTCATCCTTCCTCCGACATATGTGGCACCAGCAAATCATCACAGACAAAAACGAGCCAAGGACATTGAACAAGCCGACTCAACAGGAGCACAGTTCCTCGATGCTATGAAGGGACTTGTCCCCCTCTGGGGCCCGATGGCAAACAGCCGTGCCATCCGACATCTGACCCAGGCAGTCGAGACAACAATGAACATCACAGCTGGGATCCTTGCTAATAACACCGCCGAGCTTCAAGCGGTCCGCTTGGTGGCCCTCCAGAACCGCCTTGTCCTAGACGTGGTTCTTGCGGACCGCGGTGGAGCATGCCGCATTATCGGGTCCAGCTGCTGTACGTACATACCGGACAACTCACCCTCAGTGTACAAAGCCATCGAACATCTTCATAGACTCTCTTCAGAAGTCCACCAAGAACAAGAAGAATGGTCGCTTGGTGGTTGGCTCTGGAACACCGTTAAGAACTGGGGCTGGAGACTATTCACCATTATCCTGATTCCTGTGGTTGTGATATGCGGTTTATGCTTAGGAATTCAATGTCTGCCACCTCTGTGTACATTATGCGTAAATTGTATTTGCCCTAAGACTGTGGACTCTGGAAACGAACGTATGAGAGCACTATATGATACCGAGGTTAGGAATTTGATGAAGATTGACATTGAGTAAGCAAGATTGGCTAAGATATGTTGAAAAGGGAGGACTGTTAAAGATTAGACTGCAAACGTCAACATTATCGGCGCCATCTTGCCCCTTTCAAGCTCATTCGTGCGCGTAAGCGGCAGCCATTTCGAGCACCATGGCCCCTCTGCCCCTCGCTGATAGCCAGCGCGTCTCTCACTCTCTTTCCTAGCCTTGCAGGCATCCCCCGCACACTGACAACCCCCTCGCTCTCCTTAGGTCATAAAGCCCTCTTCAGCGCAGATCTGCCTCAGAATCCCATCCTGTTCCCAGCGCGACACCTCCCTTCATTCCTTTCATAGTCTCAGGCCCTTTGATGCAAACCCCCTCTTTCCTGTGTGCCCGTCTGTCTTCCTTGTTCCCAAGCCACCACCTGGCCCTGCGGATACTGTTTATTACCCCGTACAGTAGGAAGCCTCCCCTCCCCATCAAAAGACCCTCGAGCCGATCAAAGCCCCCACCCTTCGAGATCCGATCAAACTCCACACATTCCGTGAATCAGCGGAATGTCCTGCTGCGCGATAATCATCACCTGTTGTGACCGGGGTGGGGAATTCAACTGTAAATATATGTGGGAACGGGCCTGACGGGGAGATTCCGAGGATGTTCTTTCACATATCAAAGTGTTGCAAGAATGTGTTACGTACAATAAAGATCATAAAACCTGAGTATAAGAGGCCAGGCCTCAGAGATGCGGTTAGAGCACCTCGTGAAGATACTTGCTGTCTGAATTGATGTGTTCTCCTCCGGAGAGAATAAACCCTCGTTTCCTGCCTTTCAGTCTCCAGCGCCTGCTTCTTCATTGATTAATATTGGTGGGTCATAGAGGCGACACCGCCGGGCAACACAAAAGGGTCTTTGGTTACTGGTTGTCTTTGCACCCCTTTTACATGTGGGCCTGCTAATCAGACCCACAGCCTAGCTGTTCTCTCTCTAAATTGATGCATGTACCTTAGGTGCATTACCCAATTGGAACTGGGCCACCTTGTCAGACCCTGTAACTCAGGGCATCTGTGTACCCAGGGCCTACCAGGGGCTGAAGCATGTATTATGCCACCCCTGGCTGGCCATCTAAATCTGACACAACTGGCTGCACGACAGCTGGGGCAACGTAGCGTACACACTCGTTGCTTTAGGTATAGTATCCCTATATCTAACCTCACAATGGACACCCGGGTTCCTATCAGTCACTCCTATGGCAGGCCTTGACAATCCTGAAGGCAGAGTGCATGGACCCGTGTGAATTGGGCTCTGGCACGAGACGAGCCCGGTTGCTGCTTGCGGAACCGAGACCCAATGGCTGCTCCATGATAACGCGTATCATATCGGTAACTTCGGTATAGCGTTATCAAGACATGTCGAGTAAGGTGTCATACGAATCGGGATGCTACCCCCTCACGAATTCTGGCGACGAGGTTAGCCTTCCACCCTTCTAGAGGGACACGACATGTACGTAACTGTGAACCCCGGTTAAAGTTAACTAAAGCCTCAGCTCCACAAAATGGATGCTGCCACCACAGACACGAGTCTGACCTCCTGCTGCTGGGAGTCCTTCCAGCGAGGAGAGCCTGGACAAAGGGTTTCCTGTCAAGGGCGGTGTTCGCACCGTCCCAGACAGGGTTTGTGTATTCTGGGTAGGTAGGGCTTTGCGAGAAGGTGACTGCGGAGGGGCACCCAGGTGCTCACTACGCATCTGCCGGTCAGAACCAGTTCCAGGGGCGCCCAGCCCCTGACCTGGGGAAAGTCCGGCAGGGGAGAGGGGTGTAACTACCCCCCTTCCTGGTCCCACCCTTAGGGCAGGACCTAGTCATGTACCCACCCCTTTCTTTAGGATAAAGGCCGGAGCGGGGACCCTTCCAAATTAGATCATCTTTGAATCAAGAATACTTTCTACGAAAGGACTTCGAGACTCTTCTCAAGATTTCTCCCTTGTGACTAAGGAGTAGTCACCCTGCATCAGCGGGCACCATCTAAGAACTCTGCGGTTTGCTGCAAGTCCTTCCTCAGGAATCCGACGGCCCAGCTCGACGAGAACCGGCTTCCCTGGCACCTCTGACCTCTACCCACGTCATCAGCTCAGCTGCGATCTGTGGGTGCGACGAGACCTCGAGGGACCGGCCATCATCAAAACCTGCACGCTTTCTTAATCAGCACGACCATCGAAGCAATTCTCTGGTGAGTGCTCTGGGGTCCGAGAAGCCCCGACCCTGAGCAGCTCAAGCACCGAAGTGCAGCCTCCCAGCATCTCGACGATCTGCGTGGGGCCCTTCTGCTCACTGCTCAGCACGTTGTCTGGTCACTAGCCGCTGGCTTGTGCCCTTCTTTGACGACATCCGACAACCAACGCTGCTGGTCTGGTTGCTCCAGACTAGCTCTTGCTCCCTTCTTTGAGAGGAGCACCCCGGACCCTCCTGGTCCACTCAAGACGCCATTTTAGGCCCACCACGTGGCCCTGAAATCTGCCAAGGCTTGTTGCCCCAATCCTGGGCCCAGCGACGCCGACAGCATCAACCTTCGTGGGACAGCTCGCACCTCCATCCTGGTCGCCAACAACGCCTCCGGGTCCGTGAGACTGCAGAGCCTAGCGTTGCCCACTCACCTAGTCGAGGTGACGGCCATCCGGTGCCTTCCTGGTACCCTCTGACTACTGGCTAGTAGTACGAACTTGGTCCCCTCTGCTTTCAGGTATCAACGATCTCTGATCCAGGCTTGGATCTCTACGAACTATTCTTCACTGGTCGCCGGCCAGCAACTCCTTTTCTTCCGGCTCCTGGCTCGTCAGCGATGACCCCCGACGCCTGTAAGACTTGTGCAGGCGCAGCCCTCGTGGCTAGGTAACTTCGGCATTTCGGTGCCTGCATAGCCTCCTTACTCTAGGGTCCTGAGTCCCTCGCTTCCGACTTGCCTTATCGGGTCCTCCCGAGACCATTAGAACTTTCCGTGCCCTCGGGCACTTGTTTTAATTGTGCACTTGAAGTATTTTCCTAAGAGTTTTGTTGTGTGCTTAGTACCCTGTCCTCATAAAGAGTCCAAGGCTGTTGTGATTCTTAATAAATATACTGTTTATTTTCATAACACTTGTGTGGTGTCCTTTCACTTGGCGTTCAAGGGGTATGTGATGGTATGACAGCTGGCTTAACACGCCCTCTAGAGTTTAGCCCGAAGACTGCTCGTATCCACGCTACTAGGATAGCTGGTCTAAGGTTGACTTACAACCAATCACCATAAGGGTCGTTTGGACCGATGCATAGTGGTCGCTAGAATAGTGAACGCTGCATATCGGGCCAACTTCTCACATTGGTGAGCAGAGGTTGGGATTTGAGCTTGCTGTTGTTTTACCACGCGTATCCTAAGAACATCTTGTGAAAGATCGCATAAGTACTCCAGGTACATATAACTTAGCTTAGAATACTCTGAGTTCTACTGAACCAGCTGTTGTAGCTCCTCAAGGCTTAGCACACCTTGGCTACAACTCTTAGCAAGGGATCAGTAGGTAAACCCATAGTGTAGGTAGGTGCATCACTTACACCACACTAGAAGCAGCATGTCAGACAAAGGCGGAAACTCTGAGTCTCCCCTCGTGTCAGTCGACCTTCCACAGGTCACCTCCAGATATGCTGCGCTTAGCTTTCACGAGATGCGACAGATCTGTACGTCTCGAAAGATAAAACAGGGTGCAAACCCTACCATTCCGTTTCTGATTGGTCTCTTGGAGACTTATGATGCCAAGAAGGCGGGTAACACCGACCCTTCTCATCCCGAAATGGAGATGCCTCCCCTCGAGGGAACCCGAGGTGACCCTGACCTTATCCATCTCTCCGCCGAGGGCGAAGAGGAGGACGAGGAACCAGAGACATCTGGGGACGAGGCATACAAAGGTCCAGTCATAGTTAGTCAGCTAACTCAGGACAACTTAAGCCGGCACGAGATTGGTACTAGGAGACCCCTGGGGCCTCTCTCGGGCCAGCTTAACATTGGGAACGGGCGAGTTAGGTCTCTGTCGAGAGGCTCTAACAGATCTGTTCGAACCAATGGCTCTCGAGGCTCTGCTCGAAGAGGGATGACATCACCTCAGAGAAGAGTGTACGAAGCAAAGGAGCGGGAAGTCAAACTGCGGATCGAAAGGGAAGAACTTGCCCTAGCCAAAGAGAGACTCGCCTTTGCTCGAGAGCGAGAGTTGAGTGGGACAATTCCCACTGGTGGCAGCATTCCCCCACGGGAACCCAGGAGTTTAGACACTAAGCACCTGAATAAGATAGTGCCCCCCTTTAAGCAAGGGGCGACATCCACAAATGGATTACTGCTTTGGAGCGGGCCTGCACTGTACAGTGCGTCCCCCAGAGTCAGTGGGCAGCTATCTTGTGGCTATCCTTTGAAGGTAAAGGTAGAGATAAGCTCCTCACCACAAGGGTCGAGGATGCTAACAATTACCAGGTCCTGAAGAACACACTGATTGATGGGTTCGGCCTAACCACTGAGCAGTACAGGTTGCTGTTCAGGGATACCCAGAAAACTCAGTCTCAGGACTGGTCTGATTTCGTTGATTGTGCCACTAAGGCTTTCGAGGGCTGGTTGCTGGGCAGTAAGGTTACTGATTACCAAGGATTGTATAATTTGATCATGCGAGAACAGATTTTAAACAATTATCAGAACCAGTTGTTGCATCAGCACCTTGTCGACTCGGATCTGACCTCTCCCCAAGAATTGGGAAAGAAGGCAGACAGATGGGTCAGAACAAGGGTTAAGCAAAACCAGGGCCAGAACCAGGGTGGTCAGAAGAAAGCAGACCAGAAGGGTAAGGATTCGAAAGGGGAACAAACTGACCAGAAGTCTTCGACAGGTCCCCAACAACCCAAAGAGGGGGGGGTCAGGCTTCCCAGAAAAAGAAGAATCAAGAAGGTCAATCGAAAAGGTGGTGCCAATACTGTAAAAGTAAAACTCACTGGTTTAGTGAGTGCACCAAGAAAGGAGGGCAGACTCCTACTACTGCAGCCCCTAAGGCACCTGTGCCCCCTAGTACAGCCAGCAGTAGTAGTGCGCCTCCCAAGGGACTAGTTGGGTTAACCTTGGGTTCTGAGGGGTGTGACAGCTTAGCTGGTACACTCACTCAGGCTGTCCTTGTCTGTACAGGGGATGTGGATATATCCCCTGATGTCAGTCCCAATACTTTGGGCAAATACCGACAGACGCCTTTAATAAATGGAAAAATGGCTCAGGCCTATAGGGACACTTGTGCCAGCGTCACCATGGTGACGCCTAACTTTGTGGACCCTGGACAGATCATGCCAGGTACAGATTTCCTGGTGACCAATGCCAGCAACGTCACTACCAGTCATAGTATGGCGATTGTTGCTTTCTCCTGGGGAGGGGTAAATGGCCAGAAAAAGGTTGTTGTTAGTTCAGACCTCCCAGTGGATTGTTTGTTGGGCAATGATTTGGAGTCATCACGATGGTCAGAAGTGGAGCAACGGACTGACATGGAGATGTTAGGCTTGCCAGCACACGTGGTTGCTGTGACCAGGTCACAGGTCAGACGATGCCCCACTGAACAGGTGCTGGATCCTGGAACAACGGACCAGACACCTCCCAAGAAGAGGAGCAGTCGGGTTAAGGCTTCACCTTCCCCCTTGCCCCAGGTCGAGGATCAGGACTCAGAGGAGGCTGACCTCCAAGAATTGCGGGAAACTGAACCTAAAGAACTCGAACTTGATCAAGTTGAGTTTCTGGGCTCAGGGGGACCCACACGAGAGGACCTGGGGAAGGACCAGTTAGACTGCCCTTCTCTTGAACCCCTCAGACAGCAGGCTGCTGCTGAGGCTGCTGGGAACACCACAGGTACCCACAAGGTATACTGGGAAGATGGACTCCTGTACACTGAGGCAAGAGACCCCAAGCCTGGTATGACCAGGAGGCTGGTCGTCCCCTTGTCTCAGCGTGGTTTCCTCCTTACCTTGGCCCACGAGATTCCCTTAGCAGGACACTTAGGCCAGAGAAAGACGTGGGACAGGCTTGTCTCACACTTTCACTGGCCTCACATGAACGAAGATACCAAGGAGTTTTGCCGCTCCTGTGTCACTTGCCAAGCCAGTGGTAAGTCAGGTGGCACGACAAAGGCCCCCCTTATACCAATGCCTGTGGTGGGGGTGCCCTTTGAACGGGTGGGGATTGACATTGTCGGTCCCATGGAACCACCAACAGCGTCAGGGCACAAGTTTATACTGGTGGTAGTGGATCATGCCACCAGGTATCCTGAAGCTATTCCCCTTAGGACCACTACAGCGCCTGTTGTGGCAAGAGCCCTAGTTGGAGTATTCTCCAGAGTGGGCTTCCCTAAGGAGGTCGTCTCCGACAGAGGTGCAAACTTTATGTCGAGCTACTTAACTGCTATGTGGAAGGAATGTGGTGTCAACTACAAATTCACTACACCCTATCATCCACAATGCAATGGGCTTGTTGAGAGATTCAACAGGACCCTGAAAGGGATGATTCATGGACTACCTGAAAAGCTTTGGCGTAGATGGGACGTCCTGATCCCCTGCCTTTTATTCGCTTACAGAGAAGTCCCACAGAAGGGGGTTGGCTGCAGCCCTTTTGAACTTTTGTACGGGCATCCTGTAAGAGGACCCCTGTGTTTGGTGAAGGAAGGATGGGAGAGACCTCTCAAAAAGCCTGCAACCAGCATAGTGGACTATGTGCTGGGCCTCCGCTCGCGGATGGCTGAGTACATGGAGAAGGCGTCCGAAAACCTTAAGGCCAGCCAAGAACTCCAAAAAGCTTGGCATGACCAAAAGGCTGTCTTGACTGTTTATCAGCCCGGACAGAAGGTGTGGGTGTTGGAGCCAGTGGCCCCAGCAGCACTCAAGGACAAATGGTCCGGGCCCTACACCATCCTGGAGAAAAAGGGAGAGGTCACCTACCTGGTAGACCTAGGAACTCCCCGGAGCCCCCACAGGGTGCTCCATGTCAACAGGCTCAAGGCATATGTCGACAGGAAGGACATGAGTTTGCTCATGGCCATGGATGAGGGACAGGAGGAGGAGAGTGACCCTCTCCCCGACCTGCTCACTCAGAATCCTGACGATGGATCGGTAGATGGTGTTGTCTTTTGTGGCAGCCTCTCCGAACATCAACAGGAGGATTGTAAACAGGTTCTTCAATCCTTCCGGCATATGTTCTCTCTAACACCCAGTCAGACCAATTGGTGTACCCATGAGGTCGACACTGGTGACAGCTTGCCCGTGAAGAGTAAAATCTACCAGCAGCCAGATCACGTTAGAGACTGCATCAAGAACGAAGTGCAGAAAATGTTGGAGCTGGGAGTCATTGAACCCTCGGACAGCCCCTGGGCTAGTCCCGTAGTTCTAGTGCCGAAACCTCACACCCCGGGCGGTAAGAAAGAGATGAGGTTCTGCGTAGACTACAGGGGTCTCAATGCAGTCACTAAGACTGATGCCCACCCAATACCAAGGGCAGACGAGCTTATCGATAGATTGGCTTCGGCCAACTACTTAAGTACGTTTGACCTGACAGCTGGGTATTGGCAAATCAGGTTAGCTGAGGACGCCAAGCCGAAAACCGCATTTTCTACCCCTGGTGGGCATTATCAGTTCGTGGTGATGCCCTTCGGTTTGAAAAATGCACCTGCCACCTTCCAACGGTTGGTGAATCACGTTCTCACTGGGCTGGATGACTTCTGTGCGGCGTATCTTGACGATATTGCTGTCTTTAGCTCCACCTGGGAGGATCACCTGGTCCACCTGCGGAAAGTGTTAGAGGCTCTGCAAGCAGCAGGTCTCGCTATCAAGGCTACCAAGTGCCAGATAGGGCAGACACAGGTTGTATACTTGGGCCACCTCGTCGGTGGAGGCCAAGTTCAGCCACTGGAGAGCAAGATACAGTCAATCAGGGACTGGGCTCCTCCAACCACCCAGACTCAGGTTCGAGCTTTCTTGGGCCTGACTGGTTACTACCGGAAGTTCGTCAGAAATTACGGATCGATTGTGACTCCGCTCAATGAACTGACGAGTAAAAAAACGCCAAAAAAGGTTCAGTGGACAGCGAGCTGTCAAAAAGCATTCGATGACCTAAAACAGGCCATGTGCACGGCACCTATCCTCAAGAGTCCAGACTACGCCAAACCATTCATTGTCCAAACAGATGCTTCTGAGTTGGGTGTGGGAGCTGTTCTATCTCAACTGAATTTTGATGGTAATGACCAGCCCATTGCTTTTATAAGCAGACGGCTGACCCCCAGAGAGAAAAATTGGTCAGCTATAGAGAGGGAGGCCTTCGCTGTGGTGTGGGCCCTGAAGAAACTGAGGCCGTACTTGTTTGGCACTCATTTCAAGATTCAGACCGACCATAAGCCCCTCCTATGGCTAAATCAGATGAAGGGTGAAAACCCCAAACTGCTTAGGTGGTCCATTTCCCTACAGGGGATGGACTTCACAGTGGAGCATAGACCTGGCACTGATCATGGCAATGCAGATGGGCTCTCCAGGTATTTCCACTTAGAACAAGAAGACTCACCTGGTCAAGGTTAGCTTATTGTCCCAACGTTTGGGGGGGGCTCATGTAGGAGAGTAGGGTCTGCAATCCTATGATCACCCGGACTTTTTGCTTTTGTTTCACTGGTTTACGACTTTCTCGGGCTGTGGGCCTGCTAATCAGACCCACAGCCTAGCTGTTCTCTCTCTAAATTGATGCATGTACCTTAGGTGCATTACCCAATTGGAACTGGGCCACCTTGTCAGACCCTGTAACTCAGGGCATCGGTGTACCCAGGGCCTACCAGGGGCTGAAGCATGTATTATGCCACCCCTGGCTGGCCATCTAAATCTGACACAACTGGCTGCACGACAGCTGGGGCAACGTAGCGTACACGCTCGTTGCTTTAGGTATAGTATCCCTATATCTAACCTCACAATGGACACCCGGGTTCCTATCAGTCACTCCTATGGCAGACCTTGACAATCCTGAAGGCAGAGTGCATGGACCCGTGTGAATTGGGCTCTGGCACGAGCCGAGCCCGGTTGCAGCTTGCGGAACCGAGACCCAATGGCTGTTCCATGATAACGCGTATCATATCGGTAACTTCGGTATAGCGTTATCAAGACATGTCGAGTAAGGTGTCATACGAATCGGGATGCTACCCCCTCACCAATTCTGGCGACGAGGTTAGCCTTCCACCCTTCTAGAGGGACACGACATGTACGTAACTGTGAACCCCGGTTAAAGTTAACTAAAGCCTCAGCTCCACAAAATGGATGCTGCCACCACAGACACGAGTCTGACCTCCTGCTGCTGGGAGTCCTTCCAGCGAGGAGAGCCTGGACAAAGGGTTTCCTGTCAAGGGCGGTGTTCGCACCGTCCCAGACAGGGTTTGTGTATTCTGGGTAGGTAGGGCTTTGCGAGAAGGTGACTGCGGAGTGGCACCCCGGTGCTCACTACGCATCTGCCGGTCAGAACCAGTTCCAGGGGCGCCCAGCCCCTGACCTGGGGAAAGTCCGGCAGGGGAGAGGGGTGTAACTACCCCCCTTCCTGGTCCCACCCTTAGGGCAGGACCTAGTCATGTACCCACCCCTTTCTTTAGGATAAAGGCCGGAGCGGGGACCCTTCCAAATTAGATCATCTTTGAATCAAGAATACTTTCTACGAAAGGACTTCGAGACTCTTCTCAAGATTTCTCCCTTGTGACTAAGGAGTAGTCACCCTGCATCAGCGGGCACCATCTAAGAACTCTGCGGTTTGCTGCAAGTCCTTCCTCAGGAATCCGACGGCCCAGCTCGACGAGAACCGGCTTCCCTGGCACCTCTGACCTCTACCCACGTCATCAGCTCAGCTGCGATCTGTGGGTGCGACGAGACCTCGAGGGACCGGCTATCATCAAAACCTGCACGCTTTCTTAATCAGCACGACCATCGAAGCAATTCTCTGGTGAGTGCTCTGGGGTCCGAGAAGCCCCGACCCTGACCAGCTCCAGCACCGAAGTGCAGCCTCCCAGCATCTCGACGATCTGCGTGGGGCCCTTCTGCTCACTGCTCAGCACGTTGTCTGGTCACTAGCCGCTGGCTTGTGCCCTTCTTTGACGACATCCGACAACCAACGCTGCTGGTCTGGTTGCTCCAGACTATCTCTTGCTCCCTTCTTTGAGAGGAGCACCCCGGACCCTCCTGGTCCACTCAAGACGCCATTTTAGGCCCACCACGTGGCCCTGAAATCTGCCAAGGCTTGTTGCCCCAATCCTGGGCCCAGCGACGCCGACAGCATCAACCTTCGTGGGACAGCTCGCACCTCCATCCTGGTCGCCGACAACGCCTCCGGGTCCGTGAGACTGCAGAGCCTAGCGTCGCCCACTCACCTAGTCGAGGTGACGGCCATCCGGTGCCTTCCTGGTACCCTCTGACTACTGGCTAGTAGTACGAACTTGGTCCCCTCTGCTTTCAGGTATCAACGATCTCTGATCCAGGCTTGGATCTCTACGAACTATTCTTCACTGGTCGCCGGCCAGCAACTCCTTTTCTTCCGGCTCCTGGCTCGTCAGCGAAGACCCCCGACGCCCGTAAGACTTGTGCAGCCGCAGCCCTCGTGGCTAGGTAACTTCGGCATTTCGGTGCCTGCATAGCCTCCTTACTCTAGGGTCCTGAGTCCCTTGCTTCCGACTTGCCTTATCGGGTCCTCCCGAGACCATTAGAACTTTCCGTGCCCTCGGGCACTTGTTTTAATTGTGCACTTGAAGTATTTTCCTAAGAGTTTTGTTGTGTGCTTAGTACCCTGTCCTCATAAAGAGTCCAGGGCTGTTGTGATTCTTAATAAATATACTGTTTATTTTCATGACACTTGTGTGGTGTCCTTTCACTTGGCGTTCAAGGGGTATGTGATGGTATAACAGCTGGCTTAACACGCCCTCTAGAGTTTAGCCCGAAGACTGCTCGTATCCACACTACTAGGATAGCTGGTCTAAGGTTGACTTACAACCAATCACCATAAGGGTCGTTTGGACCGATGCATAGTGGTCGCTAGAATAGTGAACGCTGCATATCGGGCCAACTTCTCACAGTAATTATCTAGTATTTTTTTTAATTTAGTTTATTTTGTTATAGTGCACAGCTACCCCAACGGGGTGTCCCGGCGCTCCTGTGCGATCTTAAGCTGAGTTAGATGTTGTTTGAAGGGGGGATGGTTATCAGAACAGGTAAGTTTTTAGGGCTCTCTGGAAGGGGAGTTCTTCCTGGATCATCCAGAAGGAATTTGGTAACTTGGTCCAGATGGCAGAGGTACATACTTGGAACATTTTTCCGCCTGAGCGGGTTTTTTTGAATCTGGGAGTGGTGAGGAGGTTTTTTGAAGAAGAACGAAGGGACCTGGCATTGCTGTAGGGGGTGAGGCAGGTGGAAAGGTAGGCAGAGCCCTTGCCCCTCATTGCACGATGGGATAGTACCAGTGCTTTGAATTCTGCCCTTTTTTGTAAGGGCAGCCAATGAACTCTACGGCGGTGGGGCGAGATGTGCTCACGTAGGGGAATGCCACCAACCTGTCGTACAGCAGCATTCTGGACTGTCTGGAGTCAATGGCATAGACCTGCAGACAGTCCGGTGTACAGGCCATTGGCGTAGTCCAGATGCGAGGTAATCAACGCCTGGACTATAGTCTTCCTGGTGTTGTTAGGTAAGAAATTGATGAACTTTTTCACCATCCTGATTTTGGCAAAGCATGCTGCAGAGACTGTGTGTACTTGTTGTTGAAATGAGAGGTTGGAATCCCATCTAACCCCTAAGTTTTTCACCAAATCTTTAGGCTGGGGTGGTGCACTCAAATCAAGAGGCCACCAGATGTTGAGATCCAACGGGGATGGCTGGTGAAAGAATAATACCTCAGTTTTTCCTGCGTTTAGCCCGAGGAAGTTATTGTCCATCCATTGGGCAATTGTACGTAGGCAGTTTTTTAGTGGGTCAAAGGTGGTTTGGGTAATGCTGTTGAACGAGAATAAAAGTTGAATATCATCAGCGTAGGAAGTGGTCTTTATTCCAGTTTGAGCGATGATATCAGCAAGGGGTGAGAAATAAACATTAAATAGGAGGGGGCTCAGTGAGGAGCCTTGGGGGACTCCCCACCGAAGTGGACGGCTGTCCGAGGTGTAGGGAGGGGTAAACACTGCCTGCGTCAGGAAGGATGCAATCCATTTTAAGGCCGTGCCCTGGATGCCTTTGGATTGTAGGCGGTCTAGGAGGAGGGGGTGGGAGGCGGTGTTGAATGCTGCTGACAAGTCAAGCAGCACCAACACCGCTCTTGATCAATCGTCCATCCTCCATCGTACGGCATCTGCCATCTTGATTAGCGCTGACTCAGTGCTATATCCTGCTCTAAAACCGTGCTGAGAGTCGTGATAAGCACCAGATGTTTCTAAAAAGCCTGCTAGTTGTTGCTGAACGAGTTTTTCGAGCACTTTGGCGGGAACTGGTAAAAGAGAGATAGGCCTGTAGTTGGAGGGTTAACTGGGGTCGGCATTGACTTTCTTCATTATGGGAACTAACCGAGCATGCTTCCATGAGTCTGGAAAGACTCCCGTATGCAACGAGTCGTTCCATATCCTATTCAGAATGGGGTTGAGAATAGGTGCCAGGGATTTATATTGCTTGGCGGGCCAGGGATCAAGGGGAGATCCGGATTTGCATTTTTGGAGTTCTTTAAGGGATTGATCTAGGGTAATCTCTTTAAAGTTGGAGAACGTACAGTCAGATCCAGTGATGGCGGTATTGGTTGTACGTTTTTCTGGGTTAGTATTGCTAGGGAAGGAGTCGTATATGGTGGCAATTTTATTTTTGAAAAAATCAGAGAGACTGTTGCAAAGTGTCTGAGACACCAAGGGGGGTCGTTTGAGAGCCAGGGGGTCGGTGAAGGTTCTGACTGTGTCAGATATTTCCCTGGATGATCCCTGTGAGCGGTTGATTTTTTCTTCCAGGAAAGTTCTTTTGTGTTCAAATTTTTTTTTCTATATTCTTTTAGAGCAGATTTATAGAGGAATTTACGGTCGGGAGAGTAGGTTATTCTCCCAAGGCGCTTACATGCTGATTTGCTTTTTCGGAGTTCATCGGAGTACCAGGGAGCAGATGGGGAAGAGCGGTAGGTTTTGATGGGCCTAATAGGGGCGAGGAGGTCAATAGCGGAAGAAATCCAGCCGTTGAAGTTAGTCAGTCTGGCTCTAAGTCAGAAATCGTGTCCGAAGGATGGATAGGGGGAAGATGGGTGGCAAGGCTGTCAAGGGAGATCTTACTCCAGTTTCTGCCCTGTAGTTTGGCCGGGCGAATGTGGCGATCTTGGCGGTGCAGGGAAAATGAAAATGGAATAAAGAGGTGGTCAGACCAGATCACCGAGAGGGGATCACTTATGGCTAGTCCGTCCAGGTTGGTACAGATCAGGTCGAGAGTGTGACCGGCCTTATGTGTTGGGCTACTAATAAGTTGGTTTAGCCCTCCGTCTGATAAGGTGGACAGAAAGTTGGAAGAGATGGAATCCGAGGGATTGTCCACATGGAGATTAAAATCCCCGAGGAGGGTAAAGTTTGCATAATGCGATGTTGCTTGCAGAACATAATCTAAGAATACGGGAAGGTGGGATGTTTTAGAGTTTGGGGGGCGATAGACCAGAAGGCCAGAAAAGGTCAAATTGGCCGCTATTTTAATACAGAAGGGGAGTGCTTCAATGCGTTCCAGTTGTTTGTAAGGGAAGGAGGATATAGTCCAGTAAGATCTATATATTATGGCAACTCCGCCTCCAGGGTGGGAGCCTTGTCTATTAGCGCATAGTATACTGTAGCCGGAAGGTATGGCTAAGTGTATAGTGGGGTTGGTTTTGTCCCCTAACCAAGTCTCGGTTAGGAATAGGAGTTCCCATTTTTCGTCTTCCAGAGTTTGGGCAATGTCGAGGGAGTGTTTTACTAGGGAGCGACAGTTAATCATACCAGACTTTATTGAGAAAGAGTTAGTAGTGGTCTGAGAAAAGAAGCATTCATGCCTTGAGTCGTCATTAGGCTGTCCTGGGCTACAAGATGTGAAAGGTAGATGGGGGTAAAAGTCTGAGGTGGAATAGGTGCTGGGATACAGTGTTTGGGCTTCAGAGCCTTCAGCGTAGCACTGTCATAGGAGATGGGAAATGGGGAATTGCAGAGAGTGATAGAGCTTGCATCTGCGGCCGCATCCTGGTCGCGGACGGGCGCAGACGGGCAGGACTCTGGCACGACTCTGGCGCAGGTCCGGCACGTCCGCTGATCGCGTCCGCTGCGCGGAGGCATTACCTTCCGTTTTTATAGTGGCCAATAGAGAGCGTAGAAACGCTGCCCCAAACAAAGATGGCCGCCAAAGTCGATTCTACCTAGCCGAGGCTCGGCTGTCTCAATGCCCAAATCGGCTGAGGGTGTTCCAAGTATCAGGGTGAGTCAGTACTAGTACTTACGTCCTGCTCTTGGGGAGGAGTGAACACAGGAGTGAACACAGAAAGTAGCATGACAAATGCATGCCATTAACAATTGGAAGAAAGAATAGGAGAGTGACAATCAAACTAGCAAATTGGAAGCCTACAGGCGGGGCTGAAGTCCATAGAGTGTTTACAGCATGTCTTAAGAGACAACGCATGCGCTGCCTAGGCTCGACCTAACCAACACGAACGCTTACACTGACAACCCGGCCCTTTTGACTCTCTCTTCAGCCCAGCTTTTGCTTTTTTCACTTTGTCTGGGGTCACTTTGAGGCATGGAGAACATTATAAATAGATGGCTGAGCTTTAGGCCGAGCATGTGTGTATGCTTTTACTGATATAAATGTGTGTGTTCGCTACTGTTAAGAAAAGGTCTTTTTACATTTCTTGTTAGACACCGTCACATACTAGGACATTTGTGATATAGAAATGTACCTTTTCGTGACAATGTTGCCACTTGTGGCTTTGTGGCTGGCACTTTCAGCCGTGTAGCTATCTTTGTGTGTGTGGGTGTACATTTTTGTGTGGATGGTGCATGTATCGGGGAGGCTTGGCAGCTCTTATCCTCCTGGACCTGTACGCGGCATTTGATACCGTGGACCATACTTTACTGCTTAAACACTTAAAGTATATAGGTCTGGGAGGAAATGCTCTCAGGCTTTTACAATCTTTTTTAACAGATAGAACTCAGACAGTGCAGCTAGGCGAGTTTAAATCAGTACCTTTTATTTTGCAATGTAGGGTTCCCTCAAGGAGGAGCCCTACTCTTTTTAATATATATGTATCCGAATTGGCTTCGCTGATCAGAAGCTTTGATCTACTCCCGACCTCATATGCTGCTGACACCCAGTTGGTGATCTCTACCATTGAAAAAGATGTCAACTACTCTACCAAACTCCACGGCTGTATGGTCTCCTTGAGGGAGTGGATGAATAGGCACTGCCTGAAATTAAATTCAAATAAAACTGAGGTGGTTCTCCTGTTTGGTGGCCTGATTCTTTTAGCCCCCCTCCGACACCAGTGACGAAAGCGAAAAATTTGGGTGTCATAATTGATGAAAAACTTCATTTCAAATCCCAGATCTCAAAGGTGGTGTCCTCGGCATTTAACACTATCAGAACAGTGCGTAAAATCCATCCCTAGATTCCTAGAAAGGATGGGAAAACTGTTCTAACTGCATTAGTCCTAACCAAGTTGGACTATTGTAATGCCTCGTATATCAATGTGCAGTCCAAGCAACTCAGAAGACTGCAATCGGTTCAGATGCCGCCGGTAGATTGGTTTTGGATGTGCCTAAATGCTAATCCAATAGAGCGGGAATTCAAGATCTGCATTGGCTTCCGGTCGGCCAACGTGAGAAGTTCAAAGCACTCTGATTTGCTCACAAGGCTCTCCATGGAGAGGACCCACAGTTTCTTCATCATGCTTTTAACTGGTATACCCCCAGTAGGTCTCTATGCTCAGCCACGGCCTTTTTAATGCTTACCCCCAGAGTTAAAACCATGAACTGGGGGGAAGGAGCTTTAGGTACAGCACCATCAGGCTATGGAACACTCTTCCCCTTGCATGTAGGAAGAATACATCCTTGCTGGAATTCAGGAAACAATTTATAACCTGGCTTTTTTAAAACGAATCCCTCTCGCAAGTATGTGGTCCATAATGCGCCTAGACAACTATGACTAGAAGTGTGCGATATAAATTGGTATAACATAACATAGCAAGAGTAAGCTTTTGGAACTGTAATTGCACAGGAGACAAACAAGGCAATTATTGCACCCCAGGGGGAGCTAATCAGATTTTTTAGAATACGAAAGGAAAATAGGGAACTAGGAGTTATGCAGATATAAAAGTAACAGTCTTCTGTGATCAGCCTAGAGTCAATTGCTTTCCTTAACTATGTGATATTACAAACTGTTTTGTTTGTAGAGTAGTTGATATAATTAGTATAGTGTACCAACTTATTCATATTTGTAGTGCAACCCGTTGAAAAATGTAAATACATTTTTGGGGGAGAACAGGTTTGTGGGTTCTTTTGCATAACTGCCATTATAAAATACTCTTTTACTACTGCCTTTGTCCAGTGCAGGGCTGCCTATTAAAATTCTGGACTCATGGGAGCATAAAGTAGATTTGAACCCTCTAAAATTTCACATTGGTTTCGGTAAAAAAAACTAAAAAAATGTGTATTTATTTAATTATTTTCACAACGTGAAAGTGTTACCCTTGCCACTGTTTGAATATTATTGCCTCATGGAATTCCTGTTAAAAGGAACACATAACCAATGGACTGTGTGTGCTTCTCTGGTAATGCTGATATCTTAACTCACATTATCAAATATATCACCAATGTCACCTAGCCTTGGTGACTCCTGTGTATGCGCTTGTCATTTAGTTTACTCAGTAGTGTAAAGAAGTCTTCACAGCAATGTTGTTCAGAGAAAACCAGGAAGAGAACAGCAAATGGGCTAATACTGTAAAGATTCTTGTCTCCAATGCAACAATAAATCCAGTGTTTTACATGTTGTATGTGCTTAAAAGTAAACCTTATCTTTTAAAAGCGACTTGTAGGAGAAGGAACAGCCTTTGCTTTGAAGTTTGGGCAACTGACACAAATTCTTACTATAGGCTACCTTTAAAAATGGTGCTTTGCATAATCACTCAACTTAGAAGAGAACGCTTTTCCTTTCAAGTTGTTTGTTACAATAAAAAATAAGAACATTATTTTCTGCAGGCATTATATTAAGAATATTTGTTGCACACCAAATGCAGTGCAAATAGCACCACTTCAATTCCATTTTGTAATGCATGGAATCTGCAGTAACTTGTTTGTAGTAACAGTGGATAAAAATGGCAGACTGAACGGTGAAAATTCAGTATTTTTTTGTGGTAAGAGTGGATAAACATGACAGACTTAATAGTGAATATGAGAAAACTCGAGAAGAAAGGAGCAACATTTGAAAAGACAAAAGAGTGTATGCAGCAGTTTAATATGTTTTGGTTTATCTTAATAGAGCACTAGTATTAGCAGTGTTTGATGTTAGGAAAAAGTGTGTGATCTCTCTTGGCACAAGTTAGTATGGATTGTGGGCAGGCCTACTATAGGCAGGTGAAGGCAAGCGTGTCTGTGCCGTCCTACAGAACAGTGAGGTGCCCTGTACTGAGGTACAGTGTAATAGTGAAAAAGGCAATAGCCTTACACTGGATGGTTAGAACGTTCATGACATTTCTATGAAGTTAATCATAGTGAAGATTTAATATAAGCCTCCTAAAAGGTCTTTGAAGAAAAAGGTTTGGACAATGTGTAATGACAATTTCCAAACAGGAACATAAATTTGAAATGAAATGTAACATAAACAGAGTAGAAGACTGCGTGGTAGACCACAATCAGAGGACAACATAACTCAAGAGAAATAAAGGCGAAGGTTTCATAATAGCATCCATTTGCCTAGGGGCTGGGCAGAAAGAGCAATGGGTTCGAAGAGATGACACAAAAGGGAGACTTGTGTGAGATCAATCAGTGTATTGAGGTTGAAAGGCCTGTGGGGAGATAAGGTAAGGAAAACAAAGATCAGATGGTGAAGGATGAATTATGGCCTAAGGAGGAGTAGTGCTCAGAGGAGATAGGTAGCACCACCAGGATCAGTAAGTAAAAGGTTGATGGATGTAATACTTGTGGGCTATTTGGGTATTATGAAAACTAAACAGCACAGTAGACTGGACTATGTGTGGTCAGGAGTTGATTTGGAGGTAGAGAGAGTAACTACAGCATGCAAGGTGTGCACAGTGATAAGAGTGTGAAGGTAAAAACACTAACAAGGCTCATGGGAGAGGGTAGGACTGTATATTAAAGGTCGAGTCCATGATAAAGCAGTATATGTAGCTTCTTCAAGATCAAGGTGGTTAGGGAGGTGACAAAGGCACGTTTTTAGAATTTCTGAGTGTAGTGTTTCAGACAGAGATATTAGAGTGTGTGGCTGATGGACAATCAAATACAACGCAATCAATCAATGAAATGCTTGTAAAGCACAGCTACTCACCCGTAAGAGTCTCAAGGCACTGGAGGGAGCTGGTGGAGGGGCTGATGATCCATCTAGGCACTGTGTTCCAGTCAAAGAGCCAGGTCTTGAGGTCCGTCCTGGATTGGGGCAGCGACAGTGATTGCCAGATGTGGAGAGGTAGTGTGTTCCAGGACTTGGTGGCGAGGTAGGAGAACGATCCTTCTCCGGCCCCGATCTTACAGATACTTGGGATGGTAACCAGGGCTTGATGGATGAAGCAGAGGTGTCTGGTGGGTGCGTGAAATGAGAGGTCGCGGTTGAGGTATTGAGGTCCCACGTCATGGAGGGCTCTGTAGGTGTGTGTGAGGAGCTTGAAGGTGTTCCTTTTGTTGACTGGGAGCCAGTGGAGTTCTCTCACGAGTTCAGTGATGTGGCTGCGGCAGGGGATGTTGAGGATGAGTCTGGCTGCAGTGTTGTGAATGTTCTGCAGTTTCTTGAGGGGTTTCTGAGTGACGCCAGCATCGAGTGTGCTGCCGTAGTCAAGTATGCTGCTGACGAGCGTGTGGGTGACCGTCTTTCTGGACTCGGTCAACTGGTGGTGATAGAGATGTAAGAGTACTTGGAAAAACAGTTATAGTGCATGAGTGGCTCTCGCTGTATCACCCAGAAACCAATAGATAGTTAAGACACTCAACAGAAAGTTAAAGAAAGGGACTGCAATGGGGTTGAGTGAAGAAGTGATCCGAGTAAATATTTAAATTTAAAAATTACAGGAGTAATGGTTAGCGCATAATGGTAAAACAACATTATCCTTTTTTAAGTATTAAGGGGAACAACACCTAGAACCATGATGATTAGGCAAAGCTAAAAAAAAAAGTAGTGAGTGAGAACGAGAGCAAAATAAGAGATGTGGTTGAAATACTGCAAAAGAAAACAATAAGACAGAGTGGATGTCAGTGTGGATGTGTAGGATGTCAAGGTGGAGATTGGGAAATGATGCGGATAACATTACTTGGCTGTGTGAGCAAAGGGAAATAAATGTTTTAGGTCCCATGAAAGGGAAGGAAAAGACTACAAAGTGCATCACAGATTGTGAGATTTAAAGTTTGCGAAGTTTGGTGGTGGTACAGAGAATAGTCGACGATATCGATGTTCGAAAGAGGAATAAGAGGGGCAGTGTAGTGCTGAAAAGTAAAAGAGGAAGCTGTGTGTAGAATGGTTATGGCCAGAAAGGGGGCAGACTTAGAATAAAACAAAACTAAGTGATGTCTCTGTAACACAACTCCTTTAATGATATAAAAAGGTGTGTGGTACCTCTGTATTTAGCCTATGTTATTAGCGGTAGAATCCTTCTATGAGTCGAATGTTATTGGTGAGTGGGCCATGGATGTGTTTTAACTAATTGAAGTTATTGCTTATCTACTTATTGTGCATTCTAGATACTTTACTTCGCCAAGATGTAAGGTCTCAAAAGGATTAATACCATAAACATAGATCAACCCATTTCCTTTAAACCTTTGTTTCATTATGTATTTATTCTCATTGTTTACTGCTTTCATTGAATTGGGCATGGGCGGGTGTCATAAGTAAAGTATGTTTTTGCTTAGTTTAAGTACCCCACATTTTAAAGCTGAAAATATGACATCTCTATATTTCACTGGCCTTCTTTAAGGGTTACACCTATTTGAAAAATATTATCAAACTCAGATGACTATCCATTCCAAGGGAATCATATGTCTCCATGAAGTTTATAAGTCCTCATCATACTTACTTAGTGGAATTTATAGAGTGCATGACTAACAACAAGGTGTCACGGCACAACAAAAACGAGAAACGGACCAGTTTCTGGAGAACTTTATGGAAAAAACAGCTTTTAGAATGTTTCATGAAGATAAAATGGCCAGGAAAATTCCAGATGCGGAGGGGTAGACCAGTCCACAACGAAGAACCCATCACAGAAAAAAGCATATCTGCTCTAAGTATGATGCAAAAGTGTGGGACCTTCAAGAGATGAAATCTGGCTAAAGGTGCAAAGCAGAAGCTTTTTCCTAAAAAACAGAGGGATGTGATGTGACCAAAAATGCGGCAATGAACAATAGATATGTTAAGAAGCTCCATTGTGGAAGCACCAGCTGGCCAGTGGACAGGCCTCAGTATTGTAAAATGTTCAGGTATTCATAATCAGGTGAGTCATCACGTTCAAAGGAGCTGATGCATTTGGAAGCCAATCATACAAAACACTAGGCTGAGCTAAATGTGAGGCTACCAAGGAATAAACAAATAAGACAAATTTCTAACAAAGGGATCCTTTATTTGTTAATCATATAACTCAATCGAAAAAAGTACAAACAGGTGCGCACAATCTGGAATTAAAATAGAAATATTTATATTGCTTATAACTTGAATCAAAGTCACAGTGTAGGGTTAATTAGCCATACGCAACCCAGCATACATTAATCAAGTACAATGAAATGTAAGTTCTCATATGAGCATCATAGATAAATGTATTTAAAGTTCACTCTCTTAATAAATTGAATCAGTCCTTTATACACCTTAGTTGAGCCGGAGTCCTAATGATTACTGTGTGAGAAGTGGAGCAGACGTCCATGTTTCAGTCTCTTGTGTCACATGCATGTGAGAGCATCCTCAGAACCATAAATCGTAAAGGAGTTTCATGATGCCTGTTTGTACTTTTTCCAGCTGAGTTATATGATTAATCATTTGACCTGGTATGTCTTTATAATAACAATTTTTGACAACAATGTATTTTATTTTTTTTAAGTAACTTCATAAACGATCCCCTGGTAAGCAGATTACCTTATTTGTTATTGACACCCTGGCTCCCAAAGGGTTATTGGGTTGCCCATCCTCATAGTACTGATCACGGAAGAAACAGCAGACCTGCAGCCAAGTAAAGCAAGGCATGGTAGGATATTTTTGAGAAGTCATAGATGAAAAAAATCAAGCCAAGATAAAAATTACTATTCCAAGGTTTAAATATAAACCCCCCTTAATCCCTAGATTCATCACCACTTTTGCTGGTGTAGGGCATACCCCCAGTTCATGGAGTCAAAAAGATACATCTCAGTGAATCTCAGTGCTCATGGCAACTAATGCCCCAGCGTAGTAACTACAACCCACGCAAGATATGCAGATTACGTGCACATTTAATGAGAGCGGTTACACAAGCAACTGCAGCAACTTAACTGGCAAAACCATAAGACACTATTGAAAATGGTACTGCTGTAACCAGTAGGGATACGTGTATCATATGATGCAGAAAACACAGGAAAATAGACAAACATGACAAGAACAATAGATAATAAGAACACTACAAAATACCTCCCCCAGAGAAAAAAAGAAATCTGTGATGCAAGCAAAAAGTATATAAAGAGATGATTGTCATTCAATTGGTGCACAAGACAAAATTCAACCCATTAAAAAACCGAAATTTTTTTGGCAAGCTAGTTCCTCTAACAGGTTGAACATTGATGCTTCTACAACAGATAGGAGACGCAAGGTCCGGATTTGAAGAAAAAGGTAAGCTATCTTGCAAATCACTGTTACCAACAGGCTCATGTTGCTGACCAAAAGACTCTTTCTGAGAAAGAGAAGCCTGAAGATTCTGAATCACAATACATGGAATACCTGCATTATGACTGGTCTTTGTAACATACAAACTGAAATGAGAAAATAAGGTTGATCAACCTAACCTTGACACTGGACTCTTGTCAGCTTAGATATACTACACTAAGATCCAGTGTTGAGTTCTGAAATCTTTCCCAAACATACAATTTTAGAAGTTTTGGAAAATTTGTATTTGCCTTTTGACATATGCCAGGGTAAGTTTATTTTCATGAAACCTCTAACACTCAACTTAACTACTTGACTTGTGTTGATTTCGGATTCTTTAGACCTGTCTTGTTTGGTCATAACATTTCTCGTTTGGTTATAGGTTTTTTTAACTAGGAACCAACTGTAGTTCACTTGCTCCTTGCTGCCTGAGACATTTGCCGAGGAGAATTTCACGCCGTTCACGGAGGATTCATCTGACCACAGGGGTTCATTTGGCAGGTCGCGCCGCTGGTGGGAGCAGTTCCGCATTCGGCGGAAAGCCTGCACGCTCCCAGCGTGCGCTTGACCAGTAAAACTACTGCTGCCTACACCGGGGGACTGCGAGGACCAGCAGCCTCTAGCCCTCACAGCTGGTGCCTCTTCCCCCGACGGCCACGCCCCCCCTGCACGAACATAAAAACTAGCTCAGTCCCTCCCGCAACGCGGGACGCGCGCGGGACGAAGCGCGGGGCGAAGCCCGGGCCAAGGGCGGGCCCGTTTAAGCCCGTTCAAGCCAGGTCAAGACTGGACTGGGCCAGTTTATTTCTTGTTGGTTTCCTATTTCCCTGTTGTAATAGTATTTAACTTTATTATTATTTTACTCTCTACATTTGCTCTTTTCATCTCCACCATCTGTAGCGACCCATTAGTTACTGTTCAAACATGTCCCCTAGAAATACCAGAAACACAGTTAAAAAACAGGCCCAGGCCGCTGCTGAGGTTATCGGTCCGATAGACCAATTCATAACCAAAGCCAATGACGCCATTGAGCAGGGTATCATTCTATTGAACCGACGAGTCTCCCAGGACTTGGCTATAGCGAGACGTTCTTCTATGGGCTTACTGGCCAACGCTATAACTCCTCATCGTCCACTAGAATCACCCATGCCAGTGACAGTGCATGCAGAGGTACATACTGTCCCCAGTACGGTGGACCTCTCGGCAACTTTAAATTTGTCTGAATCCCACCTGTCACTCGAAAAATCCCCAGTCATTTTTGCCAGTCACAGTGACCCTGCTCCCTCTCCTGTTATGGATAGGGGCATACGTGAAGGTGCAATCCCTAAAAGAAAGACCAAGAGAAAGAAAACTGCTAAATTACAGCATATTGTTCATACCCCTTCCATGACTACCCCTATATCCTTTTCTACCTCGCATCTCCCCTCCCAACCCATTAATCTTGCTTTAACTCCCCACCAACCACCCTCTCCCGCGCCAGCAGCTGTAACAACTCTTACCGTAGATAATTTGAATCTTAGCAGCTCTAGTAGCTATGACTGCGATAGTAGCTTGGCTGAAAATGGTAATCTAACTACCAATACCTGCGGTAATGATGGTTTGCTGCTTAGTAAAATAGGAGAACTATTCAAGTCATATTTAAATCCCATTGTAAAGGCATTGCATCAGGTCCAATCCCAATTAGCTCAAATTACCCACTTGTCTTCAGCCCCCAATGCAAGTAAAGGTACCACAAAAAACCCCAATCTAGTTCAAGGAAAATCCCTCCCAGTTAACACCAAAACTATCAAGCCCGGCTTGGCAAAAACGACTCTCCCTAACACTAACGTTAACCAAAAGGCCCTGCAGAAACCTATTCAAAAACAGCCACCACCAGCTATACCTAAGCCCCAAGCCCCACCGAAACCACCCAAGACTCTATCAACCCAACCTCTGACTAATCCTAACGATCAGCTGCCCAAACACCAAAAATCCCCTCCTCCTCTTGCCCTTCCTACCCCGGCTCCCTCTCTCCCCAAGCAACAAACGGTTGGATTTAACACCGTCCCGAGAAACCGAAAGAGGAGGGGCCATCCCATACATCTTCCACCCGAGGCATCCCCCTATGTGGTAATCATGACAGGTGTTCCGGAACTCCCCCCCAATCAAGACAAGCCAATTTGGTCACTAAAAAATAAAGTTATATACTGGTTGTCCAATAACAGACCTTTACCAACTTTTTTGGACAACAGAGTTACCACCGTCCGCAGAGTGCCATGGCTCGGCACTGTGCCCAAAAACATCCAGGGTGACTGCATCATAGTGAACTTTGACGACCCGAATACGGTTGAGCACATCTGCTCCTGGGGAGACCGCACTTCTAGTGAAGGGATAGCCACCCATAACCTGTCATATTTCTACCCCCCTGCTCCTCGACACAACACTGGTCCTCCCTGGAGTTGGACGAGAGTGGGCAATTGGGACGGGAATAGAGACCATGGTCACTGGGCAGGTTACGGTTTCTCCAGCTCTGCCTCTGGACATTTTTCCAACTGGAGAGGTCCTCCATTATCCAACAGATACGAATGTTTGGATATGGTTGACTGACCATCAGTCCCCTCCGTTAATACCCATGATATAATTAGTACCCAGACCCATACTACCCACTCTTTCAGAGAAACCTGGTTGGCAAGGCCCAATCAGCCCTCTCCGCCCAGTACCTGTAACGAGCCTGTTACTTCCTTGCCAAATTTATCTTTACACTTGCCATCTTTACAGGTCTGTGACCCCAGCCCCGTCCTTTTTACCGCGTCTGAGGAACCACATACAAGACAACAAATTATCTTATCTTCACCTCTCCGTGTTCTAAGTACCACCGCCTCTTCCCTCATCCTGTCCCCTCAGATCTGTGACTCATCACCCCCTGTTAACCCGCAGACCACACACCCCTCTTCATCTACAACCTGGGATCTTTCAGTCTTGTACTGGAACGTAGCGGGCCTTAGATCTAAAATACATCTTCAGTCCTGGATCGACCTGGTTAACAGGCATAACATAGTCTGCCTCCAGGAAACCTGGGTTACTGAGCCGATTCATATTCAGGGATTTAAAACCTTCCATATGTCCGCCATTCCATCTGTGCAAGGAAGACACAAGGGTGGCCTCGCTATCAATGTTTCCAACCAAATTTCACTCGTTATGTCTGAAGTATTCCCAGTGTCCCCAATTTTTCAAATCCTTAAGTTAGTATCTGATAAAAGTTCTATTTATTATTTCATTAACATGTATAACAACACACCACCTGCTGACTGTGTAAAGTCTCTGACGGAAATTACCTTATTTCTACTTGATCAGAAAGATAAAAATGCACACTCACAATGTTATTTTGTGTGGGGTGGGGACTTTAATGTTTATCTATGCAGTAACTACATCAAAGGTATATGTGGCCTCCAAGATGAGCATGATTCCCCCATTACCCACTTCATACATTCTAGTTTAGGGTCAGCTTTCAATACCTGTTTATTTTCTCTGGAACTTGAATTTGCGAATGAACTTGTCTGCCCTGCTGTTGACTTCAAGCCAACTTTCCACGGAAGAGGATTGTCGTCCACGATTGACTTTATTTTGTGCTCGCAAATTCTAGGCACTAGACTGAAAAACTTCACAACCGGCACAGATCCCTCTAGTGACCACTTCCCCAACAGTATCACTATTACACTTACTACTACTTCCTTACCTCGCACCAAGTCTAGTCTCCTAACTCAGCAATCCCTGGAGATGGGTAAAACAAACGGCTACACGGTAAAGTGGTCAAAGATCAACCCCAAAGAGGTCACTGGAAGGATCATCCAACAATCCCTTCCCCAAATATACACCTGCCTAGAGGCGACCTCATCCCCTCAGTTGATCTTGTCCAGTTTTGCTAAGATCCTAGTAATCATACGGCAGGAGCTCACCCGCCAACACAAGAAGAAGGATAAAGATAGTCGGGGGTGGTTTGATTCCCACTGTCGTAAGGCTCATAGTGCATTAAAACGAGCCCTTCATAGCCAAGACAGGGACACAGCCCTAATCTCTCTACTAAGAAGGCAATATAAATTGGCCCTAAAAACACGTAAAAGGGAAATAAAAAACAACCTCTGGGCCCAACTACACGAGAGCACAAAATTCAAGGACAGTACGTTATTTTGGCAAACAGTCAAGTCCCCCTTCTTAGCGGATGCTACAGCTTCTTCTCATTTAGATGTGGCGGTACCCGCTGAAAAATGGGTAACCCACTACTCTCAGATATTTGGGGATTCCACACCAACTACCGATGGCATTAGACCAGGGGAGGCCCCTTCCACCAATGATAGCATCTATCCAATTGACATTCACTTCGACCTTGGAGACGTGAACACAGCACTGACGTCCTCAAAGACCGGGAAAGCTCCCGGCCCTGATGGCGTTCCACTTGACATCTTTGTGAACAACCTCGAACTATGGTCCCCAATAGTTACGCAAGTCATCTCTGCAACCTCTCAGATCGGCCTAATCGACTCCTGGTCTACCTCTGTGCTTCTCCCTATTTTTAAAAAGGGAGATCGCGATAACCCAGCTTGCTACCGACCAATCTCCCTCTTGGACTCGCTGGGCAAGGTCGCTGGGAGACTCATCCTAGAACGCCTTCAGGACTGGGCAAAGGAGAATAAGATCCTTACTGACCTCCAGTTAGGGTTCCAAGAGGGACTGGGTACGGTGGAACAGGCCCTTAATCTTACTTTACTTATGGGGAAATACGCCTGGGCTAAGGGTGGTAATCTTTACCTGGTCTATGTGGACTTAAGTTCCGCATTTGACTGTGTAATCCACTCCAAGCTATGGGAGATCCTTAGTAATTTGGGAGTAGATCCCCCAATCCTGAAGTTTCTCCGAGAGCTCTACTCGGACGCCAAAGCCTGCGTGCGGTATGGCATCAACAGAGAGCTAACGGACTCATTTAGAATTACAAAAGGCGTTAGACAGGGGTGCGTCCTTGCTCCATTTTTATTCAACATTTATACTAATGGCTTGGAACAAGCGATGTTGAAAGGGAACAAGGACCTCCCCTGCATAAGCGCCCGCCCGATACCAGCATTGTTATATGCTGATGATTCGGTAATTTTAGCAAGGACACCTAATCAGCTCCAGCTGCAACTGGACAAGTACTGCCAATATATGCTTTCTCTTGGCTTAAAAGTCAATAAATCCAAGACTTTTGTCATGCATATTGGTAAGAAAGCCCAGAAATGCAAACCTATTTATATCGAGAACACCAGGTTAGCTAGCGCCAGGAATTATCCATATTTAGGAATCCTCATCGACCATCAAATGTCATGGAAACCCGCTATCTCTAGTAGGAAACTGCAGCTCCAGCGCACAACATCAGCGCTGACCTCATTCTCAAGGAAGTTGGGCAAGCCCGCTCCGGCTGTGATACTACAAATCTATCAAGCCAAATGCATGAGTGTGGCGACCTACGGAGCAGGTGTCTGGGGCTATGCTCCTACCAACGAGCTCCAAGTAATTGAAAATGACTTTCTGAAATACGTATTAGCTCTCCCCCGAAGCGCCCCGAACTACGGCAGCCACACAGAGCTCGGTTGGGTCTACCTATCCGATATCATTAGATACCAACCGATCCTCCTTTGGCACCGTATATGGACCAAGGAGCAATGTCTCCTAACTCGGTCACTAATAACAGACTGCTTGACATTGACCCACTGGAAAAAGATTCCTTGGCTACTGTATGTCTTTAACTTTTTGAATGACTTGAACTGCCCAGTGTTTTTCACAAATCCTACATCACTCACGACCATATCACGAAAGACTCTAAAGAACCTATGTGTTTCGCATTTAAACGATTTGCGCCTGTGCTCTGAAATTGGCAAACAGTCGACCACACATTTAATGATGATCCAACCTTCATATGGCCTCCAACCTTATCTGTCTTTTTATTTGACAAATTTTGATAGATATGTTTTAACTCGATTTAGGTTTGACTCATTTTATCGTCTTGTCTCATTTCCTGTGCCCTCTGACTGGTCGCGTGAATTGATCAAATGTCCTTGTGACGATCGTTCTGCTCAGTCTACACTGCATGTAATTTTATTCTGTACCTTTTATGAAATCCCGCGCAAACGTTGGTTGGTCCCCTTGCTTAGATTATCAGGACTGAGAAGATGCAGACCCGCTCTTCTGGCACTACAGTGTTTAGACTCTCCTTTTGTTGCCTGTTTTTTAAAGGCTTGCATGAAAACTCGCACTCAACTTGCGGCTTCTGCATAGTAAATATTTCTTTTGACTAGTGTAAATACCCTTTATTCTGTTGCCATTCTGGGTTCTATTGTAAGATGAGTCTTTTTATGATTTAACTGATGTTTTATTATATCTAACAGCCAATTTTCGTTCGCATGGACATTTCTATACAAAAAAAAATGTGTTGTAAATATTTTATACATGTACTTTTATGATTGTAAACTCAATCGAATAAAGTTTCTTCTGACTTGACTTGATTCAGTTAGCCATGTAGAATTCAAACCACACCTAGGCTTCTAGGGACATAAAAGGGCTGAAACAAGTGGTGTTATGTGATGTATGCAAAAAGATGGGAGGAGCGACGGCAAAACGTTTGGGGATGCCCCTGCAGAGAGGGCAAGGTCCAAAAATATACAATGGTAAGACGAGAAAAAATCTGGAATACAACATTTAAAATTCAACTCTGACTTGAGAACTAACTGACCTTATTCAATTTTTCAAGAAGACCATTCATTTTGGGTGGATAGAGAACCCTACATCCATGCTTAATACCCAGTAAACTGGACATCATTGTTCAGTGTGAATGTGTCCCAAATGCCCTCCTTCCTAAATCACTCTTTTAAAACCTCAACAATCTCATGAATTGTTGTTTGTGTTACTAATTTGAGGTCTGCCCACTTCAATCAATCAAATATATTACATACATTTTACCTTGCACAATGCTTTTGTAAGGTCTAAGAAGATCAAACGCAAATTTTTCCACGGCTGCTCGTGCCACTCCCTTGGGACAGACTCCAAGATTGGCTGTTTAGATCCTTGTCAGACTTCTGACACACTGAACATCCTTCGACAAATGCTTAAATATGAAATTCCATGTAGGGCCACCAGAAGGTTTCCCTATTTTTTTTTAATGATCTCTGACTCCCAAATAGGTCCTAAGCATGCCAACAAAATGAAGGGAGAGTGAAACTTGGATGGACCACAGAATAATTTAATAATTTCCCTTCTGGGACAACTTTGCACTCTAAGGACGCCTCATTATTCACTTTCCAAAACACTTGTAACTCTTGTGACAACATCTTTTCTTCAGGGCACTCATTGCTAATAAAATACCTAACTGTAATGTTCTCTTCTTGTATTTCTTCTATTTCTATCCCTACCTCTACTCTGTCTATCTCTTCTATTCTAGAATTCCTTTCTGGCATTCTGCTCTGATCTTTCATTGCACTAGGATGCTCGGCTGTGGGTCCGTTATTTACTTGACTTAGACTTATAGAAATAAAGTCTATCTTCCAGAAGAAATCCTGACTCGTGGCATTCCTTCAATGGTACATAATTTGGTACCAGGAGTTGGGTGGAGAGATTTCGCACCTCTGCTCACTTGTATTCATTTGTACCTCGAGGATTGCCCAACCGTCATCTGAAGCTGGATCGTTTATTCTACACATCTTCCTTTACGCGTCTCTTCTGAAACGCTGAGTGATGTTTATCAGCTTCGGTTCCTGTCTGGATACATTATTTCTCTGGACCCGCAAGCAAGTATCTGCCGGCCGACAGTTTTCTACAAAACAGGTATGTTTCAATGTTTATTTATCTCGTCTGCAGTGCCTGTTATTATCGCGCTTCACATTAAGGAAAAGACTTTGGGGCATATTACCAAGTAATAGCGATAATTATCGCTATTGCTTGGTTAGAGACAAATATTTACCGCTGAGCTGCGGCGATTTTTATCGCAGATAAACCTTGGTATTACCAAGGTTTATCGCAAATGCGATAAAAATCGTCCGCAATGCATAATTATCGCTGAAAAGTCAGCGATATTCATGCATTACGAGCTAATGCTCTTAGCCATGTTATCCACCTCCCATTGGATAACATGGCTAAGAACTGCTCAGGGCAGGTGTTAGCTTTTGGAGATATTCGCGCTTAGCGCAAATATCTCCAAAAGTTGGTAATGGGAGATAGCGATGTTAGCGACTGTTTCCAGTCGCTAACATCTTGGCACGCCCACTTTGCATGTCATTAGTGATAAATATCACTGACATGCAAAGCGGGGCCCAAGATGGTCGCTATCTCCTACTAGCTGTCGCTAACTGGTGTTAGCGACAGCTAAGTAATAGGGAGATCATTTCATCTCCGCTTTCTTGACTTTTAAAGCCAAAAAAGCGGAGATAAACCCCCTTGATAATATGCCCCTTTGTTTATTACAACTTGTTCCACCTTCGAAAAAAGTTAATTACTTAATGATCTCTTCAGCGCAAGCAACATTCTAGAGGCGGTTTTGTCAGCGCGAGCGAGCTTCTACTGTCAGGCATCTTTTAAATGTGCATCCTGAACATATTTTTTTTCAGCGCTTGGAATTATTTCTTTGTCATTCCTCTTTCCCGCAACTGCAGTGTGTTTGGAAGTTCTAAATTGATTGACATTGTGAATTCTTTTGGAATCTTTTATCTGAAGAAAACATTCCAGAGTGTTTATTCCAAAGTGAGTGGTTTTATTTGGAACTTTACACGCTCATTTTGGAATTTCATAAAATAACTTTTAAATGGAATGCTAATTCTTTCTCCAAACAAAGAGAGTGTTCTTCAGCTTCTGGACTCTCAAAAATGTGTTTTATGACATCATAATTCTACTTCAAAAGATTTATTTTCCTTCCACATCAGACTCTCAACATTCTTTATATTATTTGTTTTATTCTAGAACTTCAGGCTGATTTTTGTGACATCACAATTTCACTTTAGTGTTACAAAATTTTACAATGTCTCCAGAAAGTGCCTTACATCCTCCACCATTTTTACAGAAACCAGGTAAACCTGAAATTGTTTGGAAACAATGGATAAACACTTTTGAGAACTATCTTGTCGCTATCGATGGAGTGGATTATTCACCTGAAAGGAAAAATACTTTGCTTTACAATCATTTGGGTGTTGCAGCACAGATTTTTTAAAATAATTTACCACCCTGTCCTGACCTTCTGGTGATAGCACATGGAATTCATACATTGAATCTAAAACCAAATTAAAAAAACAATTCTCTGATTAGCCAAATGGTATGCTGGAAAGACATAGTTTTTTCAAAAGTCAACAGGGAAGTGATGAAACTGTTGAAGAATATACCGGCGCTCTCCGAGTTCTTGCTTCAACTTGTGGATTTTAAAACTATACTGGCGCTGCTATAAGAGGTCAGTTTGTTTTTAATTATTTTTCAAAAAAAATGCAAGAACGATTGTTGACTTGGTGCAATCCATCTCTTTCAGAAGTAATTGACATTGGGAAAAGCATTCTTCGGAAGCTTTAGCTGGAAATGAAGGCCATTCACCTATTTCATATTTTTGAGAATGCTGAATTTTCCATTTCAGCTATCGAAGTTAATAAAGATTTTAAAAGTAGTTTTTGCTTTAGGTGTGGTTCTAAAAACCACATTGCTAATTTCCCTTCATGTCCTGCTTTAAGTAAAAAATGTGGTAAGTGCAAAAGGTCAGGTAATTTCCAGGAATTTTGTAAATCTCGTCGCTTCTATAAAAATCCAAATCATAATGTCAGAATACAGTGTTGAATTAGAGTCTCCTGTACAGTCTTCTTTCAAACCAGTTTCTGATCATTCTGTTTCTGAGTGCACTAATACCTTTTCCAACATGTTTTTGCCTATTGATGAACCATCTGATTGTGAAAAACCATTGTGTCAAGCCCTTATCAATAATAAATCCATACAGGTTATGGCTGATTCGGGTGGTCCTATTACTGTATTGGCTGACACCACCTTTGTCAATGTTTGGGGTCACTCCATACCATTACAAGCTCCTGATATTTGTCCAAAACCTTTTGGTGACAAAGATATTGATCTTCTTGGTTTCTTCATTGGCTCCCTTGAAATTCTTGGTAGATCTACACAAAACCAAGATTTACATTGCACTCAAAGGCAGAGACTTGGTTGGTTGGAGAGACTTAGGCAAATTAGGTATTCATTTGAAACTTGGTCACAAAAATCCAATTGTTTTAGGAGACCTTCCTATTCTATCTATTGATAATGATTCTTCTCCTATTGATTTACTTAAAAAAGAATTTTCTTCTGTCTTTAGTGATAAGATTGGTACTATTAAAGGTTTCGAACATGTTATCAAACTTAAATCTAATGCTACACCAGTCACTTATAAGGTCAGACCAGTCCCTATTAGTGTCATGGATGATCTTAAAAAACAATTGGAGAGACTTGTTGTAGATGGTGTCATTACTTCAACTGACTCCTCTCAGTGGGCATCTCCCATTGTTCTTGCGAGAAAAAAAAATGGGGATCTTTGTCTTTGTGTGGACCTCAGATCTCTAAATCGCAATATTGTTGTCGACTGTCATCCTCTTCCACATATACAGCAGATGCTTGCCAACATTGGTCATGCTAAATATTTTTCTAGCATTGATCTTCGTTCTGCATACCAGCAGATATCTCTTAGCAATGATTCTCAAGACCTCACCACATTTGTTACTCCTTTTGGAGCTTACAAATCTTTGAGGGTGCCGTTTGGCTTAGCTTCGGCAGCCTCAGTTTTTCAAAAGGTCATGGATGTTCTTTTTACAGATATTAAAAACATTCAAGCATATCAAGATGACATTCTTGTTTTCACAGAAATGAAGGAAGAACATTTACAAATTGTACATAAAGTTTTTTCTATCTTAAACTCAAGAGGGGTCACGGTTCAACCTGAGAAATGTAGGTTTCTGGTTGAGCAAATTGAATATCTGGGCCATACTATCACTCCAAAAGCTATTAAACCTAAATTCTGCAATGTTGAGGCTATAATTAAAGCTCCGCCTCCTTCTGATAAAGATACTCTTAGATCTTTCTTAGGTCTTTGCGAGTACTATGCTAGTTTTGTTCCTGAATATTCTACCTGTTCCAACCTTTGAGAACTCTGCTCAAGAAAGGTACTAGTTTTGTTTGGTCAAATGATGCTAATACTGCTTTTCAAAATATTAAGAAGTTGGTGGTCAATGCTCCTGCTCTTAGTCCATTCGTTCATAGGCATCATTGCACAGTTACTGCTGATGCCAGTCTGAATGGTCTTGGTGCAATTTTTGGACAGCAAAATTAAGGTAAAGACCACAAAATTTCTTTTGCATCAAGATCTTTATCCAGTGCGGAGTACAAATTTTCGACAATTGAAAGAGAGGCTTTGGCCTGTGTCTGGGCTGTTTCCAAATTCAAAACGTATCTTTGGGGTAACTCCTTTACCTTGTACACAGATCATAAGCCTCTTGTTTATCTCTTACAAGGAGATGGTTTAGGCAAAGCTTCTGCTCGCCTTGTACGCATTTTATCTAAACTACAATGACCAACCGAACTTCCCCTGCCAATTGTACCCATCTTGAGAGACTGCTCAGATTAACGCCGCATACTTGCACTTAAAAAAAAATATATCGAAGCGCTCTGCTTCTTTTAGGCATTTTAGGAATATTTTGCACTCTGTATCTCTTTTAAAACTTACGATTCTCTTGGGCTTGTATTCTGTGTGTTTTGCAGCTATTTTCGTTTCTGGGTCGACCACACCAACAGTCCCTTCCCACTTCCGGGACTTCGGGTGAGCGCCATCTTGGTCAGCGTACAAGTCGTTCTGCGTGGCTATTTAATCTCACAGATGCTAGTGCACAGCCCTACAGTGACCAACCGAATTTCCCTTGCCAATTGCACCCATCTTGAGAGACTGCTCAGATTAACGCCGCATACTTGCACTTTAAAAAAAATATATTGAAGCGCTCTGCTTCTTTTAAGCATTTTAGGAATATTTTGCACTCTGTATCTGTTTTAAAACTTACGATTCTCTTGGGCTTGTATTCTGTGTGTTTTGCTGCTATTTTCGTTTCTGGGCCGACCACACCGACAGTCCCTTCCCACTTCCGGGACTTCGGGTGAGCACCATCTTGGTCAGCACACTAGTCGTTCTGCGTGGTTATTTAATCTCGCAGATGCTAGCGCGCAGCCCTACAGTGACCAACCAAACTTCCCTTGCCAATTGCACCCATCTTGAGAGACTGCTCAGATTAACGCTACATACTTGCACTTTAAAAAAATATATCGAAGCGCTCTGCTTCTTTTAAGCATTTTAGGAATATTTTGCACTCTGTATCTCTTTTAAAACTTACGATTCTCTTGGGCTTGTATTCTGTGTGTTTTGCTGCTATTTTCGTTTCTGGGCCGACCACACCGACAGTCCCTTCCCACTTCCGGGACTTCGGGTGAGCGCCATCTTGGTCAGCACACTAGTCGTTCTGCGTGGCTATTTAATCTCGCAGATGCTAGCGTGCAGCGCGCATGCGCAGCGGGTGTGCCGGAGGCTCACCACAGGCAAGCCCGTCTGCGTCCGTCTGCGCCCTGCCTCGCCCAGCGGCCAGCAATTCTGCTCGAGATCCGGTATGCCACTGAACATTAACAATAGTCCCAGCTACACGGCCATGGATCTAAAATCACTCAGGCACCAGCCAGCCCCCCAATGTAACAAATGTGTTCTTCCAATGCATAGCTTTAAATGCCTTCACTGTGGATTTTCACTGGGTAGGATGACCCATAGTAAGTTAATGAAAACAGCCCGGCGTTACACCAGAATTAGTCTCAAAGCACCTGCCTGCCGTGACCTACGGTTCTGGAGCATTAATTGTAGATCACTCTCTAAACACAAAAATGATATTTTTGATTTTCTTAATGCTGAAAGACCTGATGCTCTGTTTCTTACCGAAACCTGGCTCCATGCCAGTTCAGGGCCCGATGTCGCAGTGGCCCTTCCCCCTGACTACCTTATGGTAAGAAAGGATAGAGACATTGGCAAGGCGGTGGCATCGCAGTAATTTTTAAAATGAGCTATAGCTGTAAATTTGAAGCTTTTCCTCTTCATGGTTGTGAGGCTGCTCAGTTTAAACTTGTGGTCAATCCCCTGCTGACTCTGTCCAGCCTCTTGATATACCGTCCCCCTGGAAATCCCTGTCTATGGGCCACCTCCCTCTCTGACGCCATTGCCCCCCTTTTGCTAAAAGCAGCGAACTTCTCCATTCTGGGCGACCTTAATCTGCATCTGGATGACCCGCAGTGTAATATAAGTAAATCTTTTTGATCAGATTTAGAAGCCCTAAATATTCATCTACGTAATTCAGGACCCACACATACGGCAGGGCACTTATTGGATACTATCCTGTCTAACCTCCTGTTTAACTGCAGTCTCTCTGCTCTCCCCTTGAAGTGTTCTGACCATTTTGCTGTCCAATTCTTTCTGACACCTGCAGAGGCTGGAGTTAAAGGCGGTGGAGACACACATCAGAGCTTTCGACATTGGGTTAAACTCGACTTTGATGATCTTAACGCTCTACTATCTAAGAATTTGCCTGATACCAGCTTGTCATTACCTTCGTTCGATTCGGCTGTTTCGAACTGGCTTAATGCTGCGGTTAATACCCTTCTTCCTCTGGTGCCTAAACATTCCTTGCCACATCGCCCCCCAGTACCGTGGTTTTCAGAAGATCTAAAGGTTATGAAGTCCAAATGCAAAGTCCTTGAGAGGAAATGGAGGCGTTCCTATTCTCCTGCTCGTAAAGTGGACTATAAAGGTGCACTTAGGGAATATCATAAACAGTGCAGATTGGCAAGAGCCACTTATACTGCCAACACTGTCACACATGCCCAAAGCTGTTCCTGTACACTCTTTTCAGTGGTAAAGAAGCTGGCAGGCTCTGATACTGTCCCTACTCCCCCGACTCTGAATAAGGCACAATGTGACTCAATTGCAGAATTTTTTATAACAAAGGTTGAGCTTATTTCTTTTTTTTTAAATTTTGGGAAACCTTTATTGTGCAACATAAGCATACAGGTACGGGCCCACAACCATTCTGGCCGGCCTCGAAATCGATTGGTAGCACAAAAAGCAGGATCGAAACAGTCCAGCAGTCCCAGAGACGAAAAGCAGCAATTATCCGAAACAATACGTATGGGAAAAAGGGGGACCACTGAGTACAGGATAAATGAGGTTAATTTTTAAAAGTTTTAGATAAGAAGGATCAGACGCGTTCAATCCACCGAAAGGACATAGCGGGCAATGAACACAGCAGATTATCAACAATGCGAAGGGCAGCAATCGAAGATCGGCATAAAAATACACATCAGGATAATAGCATATATTCACATTACATACTGGTCATCACCCGCCCCATAAACGTGGAACATCTTAACTAATGTTAGTGGTAAGACTAACAACAGAAACAATAAACAGCACTACACCTAGCCACCACACTGACCCAAGAGAAGAAGGAAAAAGTGAGAAGAATCAAGAGAAGAGAAGAGAAAGATAAGGCCCATAGAAACTAAAACGAAACAGAAAACCCAGCCCCCAACCCTCCACCCCGCACGCATGCAGAGGCTACGGCCTACCCCCCCCCCCCCCCCCCCCTAGCAGTGTGCCTGTCGCCCAAAAACCGAGACCCGAAATTTAGATTCAGAGAAGGGAAAAGGGAAAAGAAAAAAGATATAAAAAGAATGGAGGAGGAGGACCATCAACAGATATAGTTTCAGCCGCCCACCCCCGGACCCCGCAACCGATAAGATACCAACGGTCGACTCAGACAATGTCCCGCTTGTCCCACCTAGTCCCAGCACTATGAGCAATAGCAATCCAGAAAACGTCCTCAGCCTTGCCCCCTGCGATCAAGTCGGGCGATGGAGTCCAGCAGTCCAGCCGCCATCATGGATGGCAGAGGCGCCCGGGATGGCCAATACAGAATGGAGAGTCGTCCACCAAAGTCTACCCAAACCACCGCTGCATGTCCGAGAACGATACAAAAAGGAACAAGGCAAAGCAGTAATCCCTCGGAAGCAGCAGGCCAGAGCGATAACACCAGCTCCAGGGAAGGATGAAGAGTCACGCCACCAGAACACAAAGGAGTTGCCAAACATGGCGTCCGGGGACGACACCCCAGCCATTGCATGAAACCATGAACACCAGACCTCTTCCGGACCACTGCGGTCAGCACTTCGGCGGAATCAGAATCGCAATCTTCCAACGCCTCCGCATGCACATGGGTAGGCAGTGGCGCAGTGTTCAGCACTGGAGGACAACCACGACCAACAGGAGTAATAGCATCAAGCCGGCTCCTCAGATCCCGGGCGTTATCATGAAGGGCAGCTCGTACAGCCTCTAGAGCACCCAGAACATCACAGATCCCCAGCGGTGTCCCAGGAAGAGAGGATGCAGCAGTTCTCTTCACCCAGGGCTCACGGACGTGCAGCAGCTCTTGAAGCCGGTCGCCATCTTCACTTGTTAACAGCAGACCAACCCGTCTATAATCCGGAAAGTACAGCCGGGCCAGAGACATAGGGGCAACGGACTGCATCGCGTTACCCCTCACAGAGCTGATACGATGTCGGCATTTATCCGGACTCTCGGTCGTGGTCTAGGGTCTCCACTTGCAAGCGCTGAATGCGCGATGTATAAAATGGCTACCGCTACTGAGCAGGGGTAAACAAGAAACTGTTCAGGCTATTTCCAAGCCGGGAAACGATACAATGTATTTCCCGTTGTTACAATGTGTCCAGGCGTGCAAGATCGCAGGGTGAAATGAATCACTGCAGCGGGAGGCACAGCGCGACAGTCTCTCACCGGCCGATCGACTCCGACTCGTCTGCGATGGCCGCTGTTGTTGTGGCCGGGTCCGGCCGTCCCTCACAGACAAAGACCCGGTCTCTCTTTCGCGAAGGGCCGGGGAGGAAGCGAGGGCGGTTCACCACCGATACCGCCTGTAACGAGCCGGGAAACACACCATTGTATTCAGGATCGTTTCCCCGTTCCAAAAACTGGGCTCAAATGCAGGATAGATTGCAGGATGCTGGAGGAAAGCGTGAAGGTCGGCGGAGCCAAGAGTCTATGCGGCCTTCGTGGTTGCAGGCTCTAAGGTTGAGCTTATTTATGATTCTTTGGGCTACTCTGTTCCTTCTGGGGACCTTACTCTGACGTTGGAATCCATTCACAGTAGCGCGCCTGACTCTGCAACTAATCTTGCTGCGTGGGCACTCTTCGACAACACATCCTTTGCGTTATGTTTGGATAGTATCAAATCGGGTTCCCCGCCTGATCCTCTGCTGAATAATATTTTGAAACAACTCGGTCTGGATTCTCGCTGTGTCTTGAAGGAGCTTTTGAATTCCTCCTTGAGAGATGCTTTTGTTCCACCGGAGTGGAAACATGCAATGATTATTCCTCTCTTGAAGAAGGCCGGTGCCGACCCTTCCAAACTGTCTAACTATTGGCCAATTTCCCTCTTGCCCATCCTTTCCAAGATCTTAGAAAGGCATATTAATACACAGCTTACCGACTTTGTAGAAATCTCTGGCTTTTTACATTCATCTCAATCAGGCTTTAGGGCAAATCACTCCACTGAGACAACGTTATTAGGAGTCACTGAGAGACTGCGTCACTGTATTGACTGCGGAGAAACATCTGCACTCATATTACTTGACTTGAGTGCGGCCTTTGATACGGTGTCACATTCCATCCTCCTCGCATCACTTCGGTCTCTGGGAATTGAGGGTCCTGCTTTGGCTTGCGTGGCTTCCTTTTTAAATAACTGCACTTTTCAGGTCTTTTCTGCGGGAGCCTCTTCCAAAATTTGTTCCTCAGCGCACGGTGTTCCCCAGGGGTCTATCCTAAGTCCTCCACTATTTAATATCTACGTTAGACCTCTGGCCACCATTGTGGAGGAAGCTGGTCTTACTCTATTCTCGTATGCTGACGACATGCAAATTATTTTTTCCTTTTCTAGTGTGGAAGATGGCAGCCCCTCCACCCTTAAACAAGGACGTATTAAGGTTTCTGAGTGGATGCGAAGTAACTTCCTAAAACTTAATGGAGACAAGACTGAGGTCGTCATCCTTGGCAAAGGGAGGGACTCATGGGGCCCTCAACATTGGCCTAAAGAAATGGGTTCTATTCCCAAACCTGATGCCCAGGTTTGCAACCTCGGATTTCTCATTGATGAGAAACTTTCTATGCAGCAGCAGGTAGTAAGGGTGGCCTCTGTTTGCTTTACCATCTTAAGATGGCTCAATAACATTCTCTAGATGCTCCCTGCCCCAACCCAAAGGACGGTGGTCCAGGCGTTGGTCATTTCCTGCCTGGACTATGGCAATGTTCTTTATTTGGGAGCGGATCAAGGAACTTTGAAAAAAACTTCAGGTTGTGCAGAATGCGGCTGCACGACTTCTATGTCATGTGCCGTGAAGAACTCCCATTCGCAATCACTTCATGACCTCCACTGGCTGAGAATTAATTACCG
>NW_028248373.1:0-58090 GCF_964263255.1 Lissotriton vulgaris | reverse complement strand
AAAGGGGCGCTTGGCAATATGAATTAATTTGTAGCGTTCTAATCTAGGACCCTGATCGATACTGTGGCCTTATGCCCCTATACGGCTATAAATCCATTTATTCCCTATATTGGCATAACCGATCAAATGCAATATTCAGAAACTCGTCTCTGGCCTCACACGAACAGAGCCACATTTCAGAATCGCTTTCTCTGCCACTTCCTTTGCAACCAATTAGTGCAATGACATAGCAGAAGTTACTATCTAAGATTCCTACATTAACACACTGAGTTCTTCAACAAGATAAAAACTCAGCAACCTGGAAATCCCCGCTTGCTATGTTTTGATTAGTAATAGAACTCTAATGAGCACTGATAGACAATCACTTCCTAGTGACATCTTTATTGACGTCTTATGTCCAAAAACTTACGTCAAACAAGGCACCTTTCAGGTATAAATATTACCAACGTTGCCTTAAGCAAACGCTGCTAGCTGCCTCAATGCTATCGCTGCTGAAGAAGCTGCTGTTATGCTGATGATACCATAGCTGCTACCGCTACTGCTATCGCTGCTAACGAGCGAACGATGGTGTGGTGAACTTAGGAGCTGAACAGCCGTCCCCCTGCAAAGAGCCCAGCAGATGCAAGCTGCCCGCGGACGCTGCCCCTCCTCCTCCTCCTCCTCGACGCGCTGAGAGAGACGCTGTCTTTTCTCCTGCAGAGAATGAATATGCTACTTACCAGTATGCATCTGTTCTTGGCATGTAGGGCTGCTAACATTCATATCTTTGCATTAGATCGCCACCTAGTGTTGGGTCCGGATGATCGCACATTGTTGTCCTGGAAGAGTCTTCGAAGTATCCTGAGATGGGTGGCTCCTCCCCTGGACTACAGTGCGCATGGGCATCGGCTCCATCCCCAGATTGTTTTTAGCCATTGTGGCAGAGGATGGAGTGGCAAGTGTAAAGGATGTCCATGCTAATGATTGAATACAATAGTATATCTGCAGCTGCGACAGGCACCGGGGAGGAGGGTGGGCGATATGAATGTTAGCAGCCCTACATGCCAAGAACAGATGCATACTGGTAAGTAGCATATTCAGTTCGAGGCATGTGGGCTGCTAAATTCATATCTTTGCATAGAATACATAGCAGTCCCTCCATCAGCGGCGGTTGCCCGTGCCAGCTGCAGAAACCTGAAAAAGTGTCTTGAGAACAGCCTGCCCTACAGCCGCTTGCTGTTTGGAATGTACATCAACACAGTAGTGTTTTGTAAAGGTATGTGGTGTAACCCACGTGGCTGCTCTGCAAATATCCTCTAGAGGAATGTTTCCCAGGAAAGCCATGGATGCCCCCAACTTGCGTGTGGAGTGTGCCTTTGGGGGTATTGTTAAAGTGCGCTTGGCTTTATGATAACAGATTTGGATGCACTTAACAATCCATCTGGCTATTCCTGCTTTGGAAATTGGGTTGCCTTTGTGTTGTGGTGAGAAGGCAACAAAGAGTTGTTTTGTCTTCCTAAAGTGTTGTGTCCTGTCTATGTAGTACATCAATGCCCTCCGTACGTCCAAGGTATGGAGCATCCTTTCCGCCACTGTTTGTGGGTTTTGGAAGAATGCAGGCAAATCGATAGTTTGGTTGAGATGAAAATGTGACACCACCTTTGGAAGGAATTTGGGGTTAGTACGTAGTACCACCCTATTTGGATGAATCTGGATGAAAGGCTCCTGTATCGTGAGTGCTTGCAACTCACTTACGCGTCTTAGTGACGTAATGGCAATTAGGAAAGCAACTTTCCACGTTAGGAATTGCAGTTCGCACGAGTGCATTGGCTCAAACGGTGGTCCCATCAGCCTGGTGAGGACCACATTGAGGTTCCACACGGGAGCTGGCGGTGTTCTTGGGGGAATGACTCGTTTCAGTCCTTCAAGAAACGCTTTAATGGCTGGCACCCTGAAGACTGAGAGATGCTGCCTATTTTGAAGGTAAGCTGCGATGGCGGATAGATGTATCCGAATAGAAGTGTACGCTAGTTTGGACTTGTAAAGGTGTAACAGATAGCAAATGATGTTAGGGATAGATGCATCTAGCGGGTTTATGTCATTGTTTGCACAGTAAATGACAAAACGCTTCCATTTTGCGGCATAGCATGCTCTGGTTGACGGCTTCCTTGCCTCCTTGATGATGTTCACGCATTCAGGAGGTAGGTTCAGGTATCCAAACTCTAAGACTTCAGGAGCCAGATCGCTAGGTTGAGCTGTTGCGGATCTGGATGCTGAATTTCTCCATGGTTCTGCGTCAGAAGTCTGGGCGTGAGGCGCAGTCTTTGATGCGGGACCACTGAGAGCTCGAGGAACGTGGTGTACCATGCCTGGCGCGCCCACGTTGGAGCAACTAGGATGAGTGTCATGGAGTGTTGCCGTAGTTTCCTCGCCACCAGTGGTATCAGGGGTGTCGGGGGAAAAGCGTAAGCAAATTTGCCTGACCAGTTCATCCATATCGCATTGCCCTGCGATTGGGGGTGTGGGAACCTGGCGGCGAAGCTTTGGCATTTTGCGTTCTCCCTTGTGGCGAACAGGTCTATGTCTGGACGCCCCCACCTTTGGAAGTACGGCTGGAGTACCGATGGATGTATCTCCCACTCGTGCATTTGATGACTGTATCTGCTGAGCAGATCCGCCATCTGATTGTCCTTCCCCGGGAGGTGTTCTGCCATGAGGAAGATGTTCCTCTGAATGGCCCACTTCCACATGCTCTGAGCCAGGTGAGACAGCTGTGGTGAGTGGGTGCCCCCCTGTTTTTGGATGTAGTACATCGCGGTCATGTTGTCCGTCCGGACTAACACCACCTTGTTGCACAGATGTACAATGAAGGACTTGAGCGCCATGAAGATCGCCATCAGTTCCAGATAGTTGATGTGCATCTTCTGTTGCTGCGTCGTCCATAGTCCCTGCACCGTGTAAGTTAGCAGGTGTGCTCCCCATCCCTGGAGAGATGCGTCCGTTGTCAGGATAACCTGTGGCACTGGCTCCTGGAACAGTCGGCCCTTGCAAAGGTTGTGTGGAGTCCACCAATGCAGAGAGTTGTATGCCCGACTGGTAACCAACACTAGGTCTGTTAATTGTCCCTGAGCCTGTGTCCACTGATTTGCTAAGCACTCCTGGAGCGGGCGCATATGCAACCGTGCGTGAGGGACTATGAAGATGCAGGAGGCCATCATGCCTATCAACTGCATGAACACTCTTGCTGGAAGTGAGTGTCCCGGTCTGAACTTCTGGATTAAAGTCTGTATGCCGTCTATCCTGACCTGGTTCGGTTGTGCCGAGGCCGTCAGGGTATTTATTGTCGCTCCCAGAAACTGCCGGACGTGAGCCGGCTGAAGGTGTGACTTCGGGTAATTCAACGAGAAACCCAGGTCGTGAAGGAGGTGAATGGTAGTCGACATGTCCGCGGCGCACTGCTGTTCCGATCTGGCTTGAACGAGCCAGTCGTCGAGGTAGGGGTAGACATGGATGTTCTGCCTCCTGAGGTGCGCTGCTACAGTCGCCAGACACTTGGTAAAGACCCTCGGGGCAGTTGTGACTCCGAAGGGTAGGACTTTGAACTGATAATGCGTGCCCTGGATAGTGAACCTGAGGTACTTCCTGTGGGACGGATGTAACGGAATGTGGAAATAAGCATCCTTGAGATCTAAGGTTGCTAAGAAGTCTCCTTTGTTTAACATAGGAAGAATCTGTTGCAGTGTAAGCATGTGGAAATGCTCTGACAGTATGTACAGATTGAGGGGACGGAGATCCAGAATTGGCCGCAGAGATCCATCCTTCTTTGGAATGAGGAAGTACAGGGAATAAACCCCTGTGCCTTCTTCCCCCACCGGCACGAGCTCGATTGCCCCTTTTTGCAGCATTACCAACACTTCTTGCTGCAATAAGTGCAAGTGCTCTGCGGACATAGGTCTTTGCCTTGGTGGAATGTTGGGTGGAGTGGACTTTAACTCTAGACAATAACCGTACTGGATAAGCTGTCGCACCCACCTGTCTGTGGTGATGTTGGTCCAGACGGGCAGGAACTGCTGTATTCTCCCCCCGACAGGTGTTAAATGGTCGGGGGGCAGTGACAGAGAGTCACTGGTTGCTTGGGGCAGAGGAGCGTGAGTTGTTGCCTCCTTTGCCACGTCCTTTGTTGCTGTTTCCCCTGTAGCCCCTCTTGTTTTGTTTGGGGTACGAGGACTGTGCTCCACCTCTAGGGAACTGCGACTGTTGACCCATCTGTCCTCTGGTGACTCCACGGGCACCTGAGCGACGAAAAGTATTGCCCCGAAACTGCTGAGATTGTAGGGCCCCCATCGATTTAGCAGTTTCAGTGTCCTTTTTAATCTTTTCCAGGGTGGTGTCAACATCTGGACCAAACAGTCTATCCGGATTGACTGGTTGATTAAGTATGGTTGTTTGAATGTCAGGTTTGAACCCCGATATGCGGAGCCAAGCCTGTCTTCTGAGCATGACACTGGTGTTAACTGCCCTAGCAGCTGTGTCCGCGACATCAAGTGCGCACTTAATGGCCGCGTTGGAGATCAGTTGTCCCTCTTGTATAAGCATTTTGGTGCCCTCTTGAAACTGCTGAGGCAGGTGTTCTACAATCTGCTCTAGTGTGTCGTAATGTGAACGATCATAACGTGCCAGTAGTGCCTGTGTATTAGCAATACGCCAGAAGGTGGCAGCCTGTGCAGCCACTCTTTTGCCTCCTGCCTCTAGCACCTTGGACTCCTTATCCGGGGGAGGAGCTTCACCCGTTGTTTGGGAGTTGGCCCTCTTGCGTGCGTTTGCTACCACCAAGGAGTCAAGCGGCAACTGTCCACGAATGTATGCAGGGTCTGCAGGCGCTGGTCTGTACTTTTTTTCAATACGTTGGTTGACCACCCTCGCCCTGGTAGGCTCTTTAAAGATGTCCGCAGCGTGCTTGAGGACCCCTTTGAGCATAGGCAGTGTCTTTACATTTCTTTCCGACACTGCAAAAGTGTCGAATAGAAAGTCTTCCTCAACTGGGTCAGCATGCATGTCCACATCATGATTGGCAGCTGCCCTCTCCATCAGTGCGTGAAAACCTGCAGAATCCTCCGTAGGGGATGCACGTGTACCGAAGGACTGTGGCTCTTGCCCCACGTCTTGGTTGCCCTGGTCCCCAATGCCATAGTAAGAATCTGGCTGTGAATCAGGTTCATTTACTGGGAACGTGTATTGTTCATCTTCCCCATAGTCCCCACTGTCAGAGTGGTCTGGAGACGGTGTTGGGCTCCTTCCCTGAGGAGGTAGAATAGGTTCCATGAGGACAGGGGCGTCCTGTGGAAACTTCTTCTTCTTCAGAGGAATGACGTAGGATTCCACCGGCTGCGAAGTGATCTTTCTTTTGTAAAGCGTCAACTTCCCCGTGTCCGCATCTATAAAACACTCCGAATCCTCTTCGGGGTCGATCCCTTGACCTGAAGACGTTCCCACCGTAGAAGAATCCGACTTCTTTGGCGTCGATTTAGAGGAAAAAGCCTTTGGCACCACCTTAGGAGGCAGAAGGAAGAGGAGCTTGCTTGCCGGCTTGTCCGGGACATCTGCCGCCTTCTGCGTCGATGGCGTTGGCGTCGACGAGGAAAGAACCTTGTCCTTAATTCTTTGTAGCGAAGCGGCCACGAGAGATGCGTCGGTGACCGATGACTTTGGCACCGACGTGGTGACCTTGCCCTCGGATGCGACGTGCCGGAGGTCTTTATGAGGGATGGACGGCGCCGACCCCGAGTCCTTGGAGCGAAGCGCAGATGTCCCCGCTGGAGCCGGTGCTGTGACGGTTGCTTTAGCAGGCTTCGCCGGCGCCGGCGAGCTTGTCTTGTGCGTGCCACTTTTCTTAGAGGATCTCTCCTCTGGCGCTGATTTCGACCCTGTGGAATCGCCGTGTTTCTTCGACTTCTGTGGACCGGAGGTCGACGGAGTCGATGAGGCCGTCGTCTTACTTGTTTTCGCCGTAGCGACCGCCATCTTAGGGACGTTCGAGTCCTTCACTTTCGGTTTCGGTTTCGGGTCGGCCATTTTAGGTGTAGTCGAGACCGTTGCTTTCAGTTTCGGTTTCGAAACCCTAGGCGCAGCAAGTTTGTCCGTGGCCGGGCCGACAGGCGGGGCCGTGGCTTGCGCTACAGGGTCTTGGGTAAGGCCGACAGGCGATCCCGCGACCCCCTCGTGATGTTCTTCAACTTCGGGGCATAGCTCGTCCTCTGAGCTATCTTCCTCGGCCCCATAAACCATGGCGTCGTCCCCTACCTCGTCGACGTATTCAAGGCCCTGACCCACGACTCCGTCGTCGTCATATTCCGGATCGGCCTCGACCTCCGTCTCAGGCGGGGAGATTTGAAGATGATGGCTCTGGTCCTCTTCTTCTTGTTCATCGAAGATGTTATCTGGATCCGGGGCCGTTTGCTTGGCCACAAGGCGCACCGCGCGCCGAATCGTGAGAGTCTTCTTCGACCTGAACTTCGCACAGGCCCGGCAACTTCCTTCGTCATGGTCTGGCGAAAGGCACTTATTACATACGGGGTGTACGTCTATATGTGGGTATTTGGACCCACAGAGCGGGCAGAGTTTAAACGGACTCCGCTCCATGTTGGGAACTTAGTGTCGAGTCGCGATGAGAAGGCCTCGATGTCCGAAGAGTTGTAAGAAACTCCGGTGATTCCGGCTCCGGGAGACGGAAGAAACTCGAGACCGTACGCAAACAATACCGACGTTAAGAACCCAGCCTTTAGGCCGTGAAAAAAAAATGTTTATTCGGTTCCGACGGAGAGACGTCGAGACCGCATCCGAACCCAATGGCGGAAAAAAACAATCTGGGGATGGAGCCGATGCCCATGCGCACTGTAGTCCAGGGGAGGAGCCACCCATCTCAGGATACTTCGAAGACTCTTCCAGGACAACAATGTGCGATCATCCGGACCCAACACTAGGTGGCGATCTAATGCAAAGATATGAATTTAGCAGCCCACATGCCTCGAACATCCAGCTCCGGCGTTTCCAGGCTACCCTTGCGGGTGACTGGGATATCGACCCCCTGAAGGAGATACCAGACCTCCATCATTCTATTCCAGAGGTATGGTGTTGACTAAACCCTTAGAGAGAATTCTTGAAGCAAACCTTGGCAAAACCAACTTAACTTAAAGCTACTTACTTACTCCCCTTCCAAGTATTAGGCTTAGGTCAGGTACACTGGGGTAGGCGTAGTTAGAAGCACCAGTTGAGTATTTTAGCCTAATGTATATATGAATGTATATATGTTTTATTCATTTTAAACCATTGTATGGCTAAGAAACCATATCAATGCTTTTACAGTATTATTTCGCAATACTCATCTTACTGTACGTACTTTTTATAATAACAAGTCTTGCAATTGTGGCAATTCATTTCTCTTGTACGAGAAGAAAGACTGTTCAATAAATGTTACCCTTTATTGAAAACGCCCGTCTCTCTATTCTCTACATATTGTGAAAGTAAACTGCACAACCACTGACTGAGTAAAATAACTGTCTATTGTTTCACACGACCCTAGAGATTGACTCTTATCTGAGGAGCAAAGTTGTCATGTTGCACGGTTGTTGGAAAACTGAATCCCTTCTTGGCTGTGCCAGGGAAGCTGATCACTTCCTATTCAGTCAAGAAAGTTTCCAGTGACCTCTGAGCTAGTTTGTAACAACCCCAATTAAGTTTAGCATAGTCAGTGGAGGCCTGGAAGATCCGCACTTCTACGTCGATACTACTGTTTATGTTATTCCAATGCGCAGGGTCTATTGGGAAAATAGGAACTACACTACATGGCGCCCAACGTTTGGTAAGGCGATAAACTAACGCAAGACGTTAGAGTAAGTCAGTCGTGCATATTTCACACAGACCCCTTTCTCCCGTAAATACTCCAATAGACGTCTGGAGTGGGTGAAAGGTTAAAATCCGCCCGACCTTAGTAGGAAGAGATTCCTATGTAAAGCTCTGGTTTATTCAACGTTGAAGGATACAGTGTTCCAAAATATTGTGCACCTAATCTTTGTCTCCTTGGAGACCTACTCTGCAAAACCTGCATTTATAAAATGTCAGTAGAAAAAAACGGAACTGATGCCGCAGCAGATGCGACTCAGCAGGGTCCCGACGGGACTACTGAACCGGGTGCAATAATCATCCCGGCACATTTAAGAAAATCTATAACGTTAAAACTTATAGAAAACGGACTAACACCACAAGGTGGTACAGTAATTTTCGTGATAGAGGCACACGAATATCGGCAGACAGAGGTATTCTATTCATGGATAAACTTTCCGGTGGCAAACGCTAGAACAAAAGAGATTCACTATTATAAAATAGAGAAACCACCGGATGAGTACGCTCCTTTCGAGGAGACTGAAATCCCACTAAAATTCCAAGAGCACCTGCTCTGGTTTAATGGCACCCTAAAACATAATGATCATATTACCAGGCTCGGTCCACTAGGTAGACCAGGAGCAACGTGGCCGGTTCTAGCCAGCTACACACCACATCCGGACATTGAAAAAATGTCAAAAGAAGAGGTGTTAGTACAGCTAAAAACATTAATTAAAATACATAGGCAATTAGTCCAATATGTAATGCGGACTGCAACAGTCCAACCAGCTGTTAATGTACCACAGCTGACCCCTCATCAGGGGTACACTAATAAAATCACACCACAGAACATACAGTTATGTCCTGGGAAAACACCCATAAAACGGGAACAAATTCCTTTCTGGTTAGCGCAAAAAATCACTCAAATAGAGGCAGTGTTTCCGGATACTACCCCTATTGAGAAACACAGAATCTTGACCATCTGCCTTCTATGGGAATCGCACCACACGTGGAGGACTGTGACACTTGGGGTACAGTCTTTGCTTCCATTTACACAAAAACACATGGTGTTCCGTCTATGGCGGTAATACCAGATGTACTAAGACAGATTCAAAATGAATACGGTCCAGAACCTGCTTTAACTCTTGGTATGAAATTACTGAAAGACTTCAAGCAGGTCTCGGCTATATTATTAGCCAACATAAAAGGAGAAGCAGCATCTGTGGCGATTCGCCAGAAGTTGAAGGAAACAGATATATCAGATCAACCAATTGAGCTTGCCAGAATCATAGAGAAGTGCTATGAAGAATTAGGTAGAGACAGCTTGGGTGGGAAACCAGTAAAGCCCCAACTGCTCGAAAATCCTGAAAAATTATTTATTAAAAATAATTCAAATATTCCTAAAAAGAGCTGGGATGGAAATAAACAATCCACTCCCAAGGAAAATGTTTTCCAGTCCAGAGGAAGGTCTCCTCGACGGAGGGAAAGAACTCCGACTCGAGAACACCAGTCTCCCCAGAGGGAGCCCTCTGAGAAAAGATATAACCTTAGAAATAGGGATAATTTGAAAAAACCTGATAGATATCAAAGTATTCATACACGTCCCTCTCGATCTTTTTCGCAGAAATCGGAAAGAAGAGGACGGTCAGACCCAGGAGAGCACGCCAAGTCCAAAGACAAGGAACCTGCTCAGAGTAAAAAATCTCAATTTCCAAAAAAGAAGGTAGCAAATATTAGAGTAATCAACCATGCCGAGAATACTGAGGACACAGTTGAAAAACGGGGAGTGGGCACAGACAATGTTAGACAGTGCAGCAGAAATCACTATAGCCCGCAAGATCTTGATGAGTCATCTGGAGACAGTGGACACGAATGAATACATTCAGGTTGAAACTGCCAACACCAGACTTAGCGAGCCCCATAAGATATACGAAATAACATTGCGTATAGAGGGTCATAAGACTAGGAAAATAAAGGGTCTATTTTGGGATAAACTCTCAAAACGCTATGATATTCTGTTAGCTGAAAAAGATTGGCCCCCAGAGTTTGTCAGGGAGTGCCCCTCGTGGCAAAGAAATGATTATGCCTGCCTTCTCGAATCACATTCCGATTCACAAAAAATATCACTTATGCAAGGAAATGGGCAGTGGCCCAGGCACCGGCATTATATAAAAATCATGTAGGATGGGATGAGGACTCACCTCCTCACAAAATCCAGTTAAAAAGTGAACCAACTGCCCACTGGCAGTATCCCATTAAGCAAGAAGCTAAAAAACATGTCAGGGAGATCATAGATCAACTTGAATACCAGGGGGTGATTGAAACATGCACCTCTCAAATAAGCATGGGCGGAAAATCCGTTACGCTCGCGGATTTTGCGGATTTTCGGGAAATCGGCAATCCGCGAGATTTGCGGATTTCCCGCAAAATCCGCAAATTCGCACGCAGCGGATTTTTTTGGCGGCGCGCGGCGTTGGTGATACAATTTTTGCGGCGCGCGGCGTTTATCATCGTTTGCCGAGTTGTTTTTTTCGATAGTTTGCGAGTGCTGCGCCATTTTGGATCTTGCTGTGTGATCCCGCGGGAATTGGCGAGCGCGATTACGTCATCGCGGCTTGCCAGCGATAGTTTGTCAACGCGAGTACGGCGAGATCACGTCTCGCGGTACTTCGCAATTGCGAGATTTGAGATGCGGCGAGCGAAAATATAAATTTGCAATTCTGCACAAGAAATCCACCAGCAAGCAGCATAAACCTTCTAGAAATGATGATTTTTATGTGAATAACTCCTTAGTTTGACATTTGCCTGCACTTTTTTAGCGAGGAGTCCATTTTGGGGAGGGGGGCAGGGGGGTGGGAGGAAGGAAGTGCCCCATAGTCTTCAACTTCCTGTTCCTGTTCAGCAGGCTCCTCCCAGTGCTTTGTCCATCTCCTGGTCACTTTTCATTTGGATGTGGACCTGGAAGGATTACTTTTTGTGGATGCTGCTGGATCTTTGGATTTGAGGCCTTTTTGACTTTCTTTGGATCACTGTTGGATTAGAAATTTTACAAGTAAGTTGGTTTGGGGCATTACAGTTGCTGCAACTAAAATTTTGGGATTTTCGATTTTTGGGCTGTTTTGGGGCCTTTTGCCCAGGGGTACTCAGTGGTGGGTGGACTGATTCTTTCTGTGGGTTGTCTTGAACTTAAACATCATGGAGGCCATAGATGAATTGGGATTGTGCTGATTTTTCTGTGTTTTTCGATTTTTTTTTTGTTGTAAAATTTTGTGTTTTTCGATTTTTGACCTGTTGTTGGGGCCTTGACCAGGGGTAGTGAGTGGTGCATGGGCCTAGTCTTTCTGTGGGCTGTCTTGAATTTAAACATCATGGAGGGCATGGATGGAATGGGATTGTGCAGATTTTTCAGTGATTTTCGTTTTTTGGGCCTGTACTTGTGGCCTTTTCACCAGGGGTATTTGAGTCTAGCATGGGCCTAGTCTTTCTGTGGGCTGTCTTGAATTTAAACATCATGGAGGGCATGGATGGAATGGGATTGTGCTGATTTTGCAGTGTTTTTCGATTTTTGGGGGTGTTCATGGGGAGGGACATGCCATGTGGCTGGTGGCCATTTTGAGTGCAGCTACAGGCACTGGCCATGTGCTGGCAGGCAAGTGGCCATTTTGAATGCAGGCTTTGTTGTTAGGCCTCCAACCATTTTGCCTACTTTTCAACCTTTATTTATGCCCAGGGGTAGTGAGTCTTGCATGGGCCTAGTCTTTCTGTGGGTTGTCTTGAATTTAAACATCATGGAGGCCATGGATGGAATGGGATTGTGCAGATTTTTCAGTGATTTTCGTTTTTTGGGCCTGTACTTGTGGCCTTTTCACCAGGGGTATTTGAGTCTAGCATGGGCCTAGTCTTTCTGTGGGCTGTCTTGAATTTAAACATCATGGAGGCCATGGATGGAATGGGATTGTGCTGATTTTGCAGTGTTTTTCGATTTTTGGGGGTGTTCATGGGGAGGGACATGCCATGTGGCTGGTGGCCATTTTGAGTGCAGCTACAGGCACTGGCCATGTGCTGGCAGGCAAGTGGCCATTTTGAATGCAGGCTTTGTTGTTAGGCCTCCAACCATTTTGCCTACTTTTCAACCTTTATTTATGCCCAGGGGTAGTGAGTCTTGCATGGGCCTAGTCTTTCTGTGGGTTGTCTTGAATTTAAACATCATGGAGGCCATGGATTGAATGGGATTGTGCTGATTTTGCAGTGTTTTTCGATTTTTGGGGGTGTTCATGGGGAGGGACATGCCATGTGGCTGGTGGCCATTTTGAGTGCAGCTACAGGCACTGGCCATGTGCTGGCAGGCAAGTGGCCATTTTGAATGCAGGCTTTGTTGTTAGGCCTCCAACCATTTTGCCTACTTTTCAACCTTTATTTATGCCCAGGGGTAGTGAGTCTTGCATGGGCCTAGTATTTCTGTGGGTTGTCTTGAATTTAAACATCATGGAGGCCATGGATTGAATGGGATTGTGCTGATTTTGCAGTGTTTTTCGATTTTTGGGCCTGTACTTGTGGCCTTTTCACCAGGGGTATTTGAGTCTAGCATGGGCCTAGTCTTTCTGTGGGCTGTCTTGAATTTAAACATCATGGAGGCCATGGATGGAATGGGATTGTGCTGATTTTGCAGTGTTTTTCGATTTTTGGGGGTGTTCATGGGGAGGGACATGCCATGTGGCTGGTGGCCATTTTGAGTGCAGCTACAGGCACTGGCCATGTGCTGGCAGGCAAGTGGCCATTTTGAATGCAGGCTTTGTTGTTAGGCCTCCAACCATTTTGCCTACTTTTCAACCTTTATTTATGCCCAGGGGTAGTGAGTCTTGCATGGGCCTAGTATTTCTGTGGGTTGTCTTGAATTTAAACATCATGGAGGCCATGGATTGAATGGGATTGTGATGATTTTGCAGTGTTTTTCGATTTTTGGGCCTGTACTTGTGGCCTTTTCACCAGGGGTATTTGAGTCTAGCATGGGCCTAGTCTTTCTGTGGGCTGTCTTGAATTTAAACATCATGGAGGCCATGGATGGAATGGGATTGTGCTGATTTTGCAGTGTTTTTCGATTTTTGGGGGTGTTCATGGGGAGGGACATGCCATGTGGCTGGTGGCCATTTTGAGTGCAGCTACAGGCACTGGCCATGTGCTGGCAGGCAAGTGGCCATTTTGAATGCAGGCTTTGTTGTTAGGCCTCCAACCATTTTGCCTACTTTTCAACCTTTATTTATGCCCAGGGGTAGTGAGTCTTGCATGGGCCTAGTATTTCTGTGGGTTGTCTTGAATTTAAACATCATGGAGGCCATGGATTGAATGGTATTGTGCTGATTTTGCAGTGTTTTTCGATTTTTGGGGGTGTTCATGGGGAGGGACATGCCATGTGGCTGGTGGCCATTTTGAGTGCAGCTACAGGCACTGGCCATGTGCTGGCAGGCAAGTGGCCATTTTAAATGCAGGCTTTGTTGTTAGGCCTCCAACCATTTTACCTACTTTTCAACCTTTATTTATGCCCAGGGGTAGTGAGTCTTGCATGGGCCTAGTCTTTCTGTGGGTTGTCTTGAATTTAAACATTATGGAGGGCATGGATGGATTGGGATTGTGCTGATTTTGCAGTGTTTTTCGATTTTTTGGTGCTCTATAACTGAACTGATGTTCCTCTGTCTTCCATTTTTTTTAGGTGCACAAGACTCGAGAGAACCACCAGTGTCTGGAAGAAGTCCTGCAGCGATGTGTGTGTGCAGCATAACGTCACGCGACGTCACGTCTGGCCTCAGACAACTCTACAATTCGTGCAACTGCGGCCTGCTGTCTGACCTGCTCTGAAGAAGATGGCCCCGCCCCCAAAGAAAGTTCTCCGTAGCTCCTCTAGCAAGAAAGTTGCTAGTAAGGAGCAGAAGAAGCAAGTTACCAAGGAGGCTGGTGTGCCACCCGCCACTTTTTTTGGGAGCAAAAAAAAAAGTACGCCTGCAGCAGCAGGATCTGCTGGGGACCAAGCTGGGAGCAGCACCCCTGCTCCATTGGGTTCAGTGCCTCCACCACCACGCCAACTTAAGTCAAAGCCCTTGAGTGCTTCAGAGGCAGTCAGTGTACTTCTCCAATCACCATCGACCAGTGATGTTGGCTCATCGCAAGAAAGTAGCAGCAATGTCCCTGAATCAACACAGGTTGTTGTAACTCATCTGACGAGTGTTGAACAACCACAGCCGCAACAACAACACCATGTGCAAGTACACGCCCAAGTACATGTGGAAGGAGAGGCAGCAAAAGGAGATGCGCAAGCAAAGGTGCATGGAGGTTCACAAGTGCCCACAATAGTTGTTCCTCCCGAAGTAGGGGCACATTTGGAAATCGACAATGAAGCCGAGGTATCATTGGAAGCCACTCCTCCTGATGATCATTCATTGTCTTCCACATCCCTAGCAAGGAAAAGATCAAGGGGGGTGTCTACATCTTCTTCAAGCCCACCTCCTTCTGATGCAAGTGATCTGTCTTGGGAACCACAACTGCGGTCTGACAGTGAGGCACACCATGATCTGACACCGGTACCTAAGCGTAAAAGGAAGGTCGTCCAAAAACTCAAACCTATGGAGTGTGATGAGGCTCAACAAGAAGTGACAGATACTGCTGGTGATGAAGCCTCTCACGATGACGACGAGCCAGTCATCACAAAGGTCACTGCAGCCCCACCGGGCATGCAGCAAAGAGACATTTTGACCCTATCCCGAGAAGCTGCTGAGCGTGATGATGATGTCGGCGAGGAGGCAATGGAAATGGAATCATTAGATTTGGAGTTAAGTAGTACACCAAAACCTACCGCTTCCATATTTCTTCCTCGCAAGAAGGTACCCACCTCGTCCTCGACCTCAATTCGTGGTGGTGAAAGTGCAAAACGTACTGAAGTTCGGCAATCCACATCCTCCACTTCATCTGGCATTAGCAGCAGGACCACCACCACCAGTATCGCCGCCTCCTCCGCCCCCCGAAGACATTTCAAGTCTCCAGTTTGGGACTTCTTTATTGTTTGCCCAAAAAATGAAAACGTAGCCATTTGTAGCATTTGTAAGCTTCGAGTTAGTCGTGGTAAGTTGGGTTCCAACTATGGTACCGGAGGCCAGAGAGGTCATCTTAGGAGAACGCACGATGTCCAATGGTTTGCGCACCTACACACGATCAAGGAAGCCGCAATTGCACGCAATGAAAACGTTGTTTTTTCATCTGGTGATGACGAGGAGGTAGAAGACGATTCAAACACTTCACTTAGACCCAGTTCCCCTGTCAGCAGCACACCCCATGGGAGCCACACTAAGAGTGTGGGAGAGAGTGAGACATCAATGCGGAAAAGTTCATCAGCGAGCGTAACTGGGTCGAAGAGATCATCATCATCCCGTAAATCCTTGGTCCAGGGCAACATTAAAAAGATGTTGTTTACAGAAGCGCAATATGAACGCAACCACCCAATGACCCGTCTGTATAACACTAAGCTGGCTAAAATGCTAGCTCTGGACCTTCTCCCTTTTTCTTTTGTAGAAGGGGTTGGTTTTCTAGAATTAGTGACAGCGCTCTGCCCTAAATGGAAGGTTCCTAGCCGGTTCTATTTTGCACGAGTTGCGGTTCCAGCACTACATGAAGATGTTCTGAAGGTGATTGGGGCAGCTTTGCAGAAGAGTGCTGTTCACACTATACATCTGACAACAGACATGTGGACCAGTGGCGCAGGCGCTGATTACATGTGCATCACTGCACACTGGGTCTCTTTTTCAGGGGCTAAAGCAAAGCTAAACTCAGGTGTTGACACTAACATTGTTTTTAAAGGTGCTCGGAAACATGCAACACTAGCCATGTTTGGTTTGGAGAAACGTCACACAGCAGAAAACATTTTGGATGTCTTTAACACAAAGGTCCTTAACTGTCTGTCCCCACTAAAACGCAAGGTTGGTTATGTTTCCACGGACAATGGCTCCAATATAGTTAAGGCCATGAGGGACGGTTACTATTTCAGAGTGCCGTGTTTGGCGCACTGTCTAAACCTGGTTGTCCAAAAATTCTTGGGTAATAAAGGCAGTGCAGCGTACGGTGTATTGGACACCTGCCGAAAAATGTGCAAGCATTTCAGCCATTCTTTTAAGGCCCGGAAGCAGCTGAGGAGCCTGCTATATCAACATCAAATGCCAGTGAAAGCACTCATCCAGGAGGTGGTAACACGTTGGAACTCAACCTTCTACATGCTTGAGCGTCTGTATGAGCAGTATACGGAACTCGATCAATATTTCCTTAAAGAGGGTGCAGAGGAGCTGAGGATGGGTGGGCCGCAATGGAACATAGTTGAAAGCCTGACACGCATGCTTCGTTCTTTTGAGTTCTTCACGCGTGCAGTCAGCAAGGAGGACTCTAATTTGGGAAAAGCTATCCCATTGTTGTACATGCTGGAGGACCAACTGAAGGAGGTGTGTTCTGTGTTTAGAAAAGATAAAAACCAAGACTCTTTGCTTCTGGCCGAGCAATTATTAGAGCTCCTACAAGGTGATGAACGTCTTAAAAAGATCCACTCAGAACAGCATTACATTTGTGCTACTATTCTGGATCCACGCTACAAAAAGGCGCTGGCAGGCCAAGCATTCTTTCCTTTTGATGATGAACATGTTCTAAAGTACAAACGTTGGCTAGCCTTGTCAGCCAAGAAGTTTGAAACAGAACGGCTGGAAATTGAAGGAAATGGCAGTACATCAGCAGGCCATCCCCAGTCAAAACAATCCACTTCTGCACCTGTGGCTGTGGCACAAGTGACCTCTCAGCCGTTAAAGACACCGGCAACCGGATCATCTGCACGAAAGACAACAGAAACATTGGAGGCTGAAGAGGATTGGCTAGCTCTGCGTGGGTTTGGTTCTCAAAAGGTCAGAGGCACAGCAAGAGCTAAGCAAAGTGGAGGAACCTTGGATGAGGACCTTGAGTCGATGGTGAAGGACTATCTGAATGACTCAACAGAGGTCTATGTTAATTCTGACCCATTAGCGTATTGGCATGGGAAAAAAGAATTGTGGCCACAGCTCACCAACCTGGCTTTAAACTACTTGTCTTGCCCACTCGCAAGCGTGTCTTCTGAACGGGTTTTCAGTGCGGCTGGTGGGATTGTAACTCCCAAACGGAGCCGCCTCTCGCCCAAAAATGTGGAGAGGTTAACAATGATCAAGATGAATCAGCACCTCATACCACCAGATTTCAGAGTACGAGAGAGCGTGCCGGATGAAGAGGAGGTGGCCAGCAACATAGATGAGGGAATTTCTACTCTGTCAGGTGACACTGAGCTCTCCCTGTCTGAATTTGCAGAGTATGATGACGAAGCCTTATTCTTATTCCTGGACCGTGATACCGACTTCGAGCCCTGAAAATGAGACAACGAATCAATAACTTTCTTTTTCATCCTTATTCACTTTTATTCCTGTGTGTCTGTCTTTCTTTGTTGTGCACAGTTAATATAATTCAAACTTTAATCAGATAATCACAAAAACAAGCCCATCAGCAGAACTGTCTTCACTTGTTTGCTAATTTATTTGAAGGTGCCACAGTCTGCATTCCTCAGGTTCACAAGTTCAGAAGAACATGCTCCTCTATCCTCCTCCTCCAGACTCCTATTTCCATCAAAGCAGAGGGCTGGTTTACGCCCAATGAAGAAAGACTCAGCACTTGTGGGGGTGTTGTTCTACCTCTTTGCAGGTGAGTTGACGGGTCTGGGGCCATTGCTGGGAAGCACTAAAAGTGGTTTGGACCAAATCCGAGGCGGAACATTTTTTGTGTTTTTGATGACTTGCTTGCCTTTGAGGTGCTCTTAGGGGGGGTTCCGTCTGTTTGTGGGGGAGTTTCGTGGTCTGGGAGCATTGCTGGGACACTCTAATCTTGATTGCATTTGCTTTTCAGGAAATCCGTTGTGCCAACCCCGACTTATGGCCTAGCTACGCAGCGCGTTTGGACCGAAGGCCCAGAAATATTGCAAGTATGAGATTTTGCTTTTGGCCTGTTTGGGGGTGTTATGCTTCTTGGCGGGTGGGTTGCCGGGTCTTGGGGCATTCCTGGGAAGGTCTAATACCGGGTAGAAGTGGTTGGGACAAAATCCAGGCCGATTTTTTTTTGTGGCTATTTCTGACATTTTGCTCTATGTAGCGTTTTCGGGGGTCCTGTTTGGGGGGCTTCCTGGTGTTTGTGGGTGAGTTTCGTGGTCTGGGAGCACTGCTGGGACACTCTAATCTTGATTGCATTTGCTTTTCAGGAAATCCGTCGTGGCAACCCCGACTTATGGCCTAGCTACGCAGTGCGTTTGGACCGAAGGCCCAGAAATATTGCAAGTATGAGATTTTGCTTTTGGCCTGTTTGGGGGTGTTATGCTTCTTGGCGGGTGGGTTGCCGGGTCTTGGGGCATTCCTGGGAAGGTCTAATACCGGGTAGAAGTGGTTGGGACAAAATCCAGGCCGATTTTTTTTTTGTGGCTATTTTTGACATTTTGCTCTATGTAGCGTTTTCGGGGGTCCTGTTTGGGGGGCTTCCTGGTGTTTGTGGGTGAGTTTCGTGGTCTGGGAGCACTGCTGGGACACTCTAATCTTGATTGCATTTGCTTTTCAGGAAATCCGTCGTGGCAACCCCGACTTATGGCCTAGCGACGCAGTGCGTTTGGACCGAAGGCCCAGAAATATTGCAAGTATGAGATTTTGCTTTTGGCCTGTTTGGGGGTGTTATGCTTCTTGGCGGGTGGGTTGACGGGTCTTGGGGCATTCCTGGGAAGGTCTAATACCGGGTAGAAGTGGTTGGGACAAAATCCAGGCCGATATTTTTTTTTGCTATTTCTGACATTTTGCTCTATGTAGCGTTTTCGGGGGTCCTGTTTGGGGGGCTTCCTGGTGTTTGTGGGTGAGTTTCGTGGTCTGGGAGCACTGCTGGGACACTCTAATCTTGATTGCATTTGCTTTTCAGGAAATCCGTCGTGCCAACCCCGACTTATGGCCTAGCTACGCAGCGCGTTTGGACCGAAGGCCCAGAAATATTGCAAGTATGAGATTTTGCTTTTGGCCTGTTTGGGGGTGTTATGCTTCTTGGCGGGTGGGTTGAGGGGTCTTGGGGCATTCCTGGGAAGGTCTAATACCGGGTAGAAGTGGTTGGGACAAAATCCAGGCCGATTTTTTTTTGGCTATTTCTGACATTTTGCTCTATGTAGCGTTTTCGGGGGCCTGTTTGGGGGGCTTCCTGGTGTTTGTGGGTGAGTTTCGTGGTCTGGGAGCACTGCTGGCTATATATACTTTACTTTGCAAGAGGTTTGAAGCAAATCCATGGTGGCAGAGGGGACTTAGGGCCTAGCTGCAGAGCGCGCGCGGAGTGATTTGGGAAATTTGTGAAAAATTGACTAAGTCCCCATTTTTGTACTTTTGCTCTTTGGCTGTTTGGGGGTCTTCTACTCGTTTTCTCCTGGGTTGACGGCTCTGGGGCCATTGCTGGGAAGCTCTAATACCGGATAAAAGTGTTTTGGACCAAATCCCAGGCGGAATTTTTTTTGTGTTTTTGATGACTTGCTTGCCTTTGAGGTGCTCTTAGGGGGGGTTCCGTCTGTTTGTGGGTGAGTTTCGTGGTCTGGGAGCATTGCTGGGACACTCTAATCTTGATTGCATTTGCTTTTCAGGAAATCCGTCGTGCCAACCCCGACTTATGGCCTAGCTACGCAGCGCGTTTGGACCGAAGGCCCAGAAATATTGCAAGTATGAGATTTTGCTTTTGGCCTGTTTGGGGGTGTTATGCTTCTTGGCGGGTGGGTTGACGGGTCTTGGGGCATTCCTGGGAAGGTCTAATACCGGGTAGAAGTGGTTGGGACAAAATCCAGGCCGATTTTTTTTTGGCTATTTCTGACATTTTGCTCTATGTAGCGTTTTCGGGGGCCTGTTTGGGGGGCTTCCTGGTGTTTGTGGGTGAGTTTCGTGGTCTGGGAGCACTGCTGGGACACTCTAATCTTGATTGCATTTGCTTTTCAGGAAATCCGTCGTGCCAACCCCGACTTATGGCCTAGCTACGCAGCGCGTTTGGACCGAAGGCCCAGAAATATTGCAAGTATGAGATTTTGCTTTTGGCCTGTTTGGGGGTGTTACGCTTCTTGGCGGGTGGGTTGCCGGGTCTTGGGGCATTCCTGGGAAGGTCTAATACCGGGTAGAAGTGGTTGGGACAAAATCCGCGCGGAAAAGCCTTTAGTTTTGGCACTTTTTGTAACTTAGGGTTCGTTAGGGTTAGCCCTAGCAGCAGGATTGCATGTGTTTCGGGGTGTTCTAGATTTTTCCAACTGAGTTCTGGGGTCTTAGAGCACTCGTGAGAATGTGTAATTTTGGTTGCAAGTCATTTGAAGAAAATCCATGGTGGGAAAGGGGGGATTTGGCATAGTTAAAGAAAGCCTTTGCCACTATTCTTAACTTAGGGTTCGTTAGGGTTAGCAGTATTTCTATTGCATGTGTTTGAGTGGGGGGGATTTCGAGTCTTGGAGCGATGCTGGTTATGGCTACTTTTGCTTGGTTGCTTGCAAGTGGTTTGAATGCAATCCACGGTGGGTAATGGGTAATTAGGAAGGGGGTACTTCGGCCTACTTTTACTTTCAAAGTAAGTTTTGTCACCAGTTTTCTGCTAGGCCTCGTTTTTTGAGATTTGATTGGGGGTCTTCTACATTTTTGCGACTGGCTTTAGTAAGGGTCTGGGTGGGAGCACTGCTAGGAAGATCTAATTTTGTTCTAAAACACAGTTTACAGTACACCTAGCTTGAGGGGCAAGATCCGCTACATTAATTTGCCCATACTTATTTATCCTTCAAAAGGTGACTCAGAGTACGCACTTTCAAAAATATTGTACTGTCTACTAGGAAAAACAAATTGTGACTTTTTGCACTCCACAGCCTACATACCTTATATTTATTTATCAGTGGTGTTGTAATATTATATCACTTCCTGTTTTTCGTTGAATAATTACAGGCCGGGTTTCAGTCTCTGCAATGGGGAAAAAAGGATGGAGTCAGGCTTCACAGTAGCGAGCCACAATTCAGCATCAGGCAGGCAGTGGACAGGGTGTCTTCTGGTGACCAACATCGATGGACGAAGCGTCGGCTGCAATGGAGGAGTGCCGCTAATAGGAGGATTTTTTTTCTGCAGGCAACTTACTTACCACTTCCAACAGGACCACTACAACCACATAGATACAGTATCCCTTGCCTTTTTCTCTGACTGTGACTGCATTTCTTGGCTCTCTCTCGGCTTCTACATTGATCCCTTAACACATCACTTAGTCCACTCCACTATCACATCTGCACCACACATAGTCATTTGTAAGTGCTCCTACGTAATTCACAAGTCGCAGCACGCCCCAGGCCGTAGAGGACTGGGATGGCCCCAATGATGAAGCATGTCACCAAGGGGCAACCCTGGTGAGTGAGGGGACACCTAGAAAAAAAGCAATTTCTCCTTTTCTATCTACTCTACCTTCCAGACCAACCCCACTGAGTGTTGTTGTGAATGGATTTATAGTGACCAGCAAGGCTCTCGGGTATCTGGCTACAGAGACCTTATGTTGAATATCGTTATCAATAATTTACACATAGGCCCTTTACTGTTGCATTCTTTCTTCCACAGTTTTCGAATGTACTACTTACTTTTCACTGACATGCATGCAGTAGTGCATGCACTTTCAAAGATTGATGGATAGGTTTGTACCCAAAGAATTGTTTATGTTCAATTGTTTGTCTATGCTGTGCTTTTTTTTACAGGGTGTCTTCTGGTGACCAACATCGATGGACGAAGCGTCGGCTGCAATGGAGGAGTGCCGCTAATAGGAGGATTTTTTTTTCTGCAGGCAACTTACTTACCACTTCCAACAGGACCACTACAACCACATAGATACAGTATCCCTTGCCTTTTTCTCTGACTGTGACTGCATTTCTTGGCTCTCTCTAGGCTTCTAAATTGATCCCTTAACACATCACTTAGTCCACTCCACTATCACATCTGCACCACACATAGTCATTTGTAAGTGCTCCTACGTAATTCGCAAGTCGCAGCACGCCCCAGGCCGTAGAGGACTGGGATGGCCCCAATGATGAAGCATGTCACCAAGGGGCAACCCTGGTGAGTGAGGGGACACCTAGAAAAAAAGCAATTTCTCCTTTTCTATCTACTATACCTTCTGTCAGGTTACGCAGCCCCTAAGCGCCTACCGTACTATGAAACTACATTTCCCATGAGTAGGCGGGAGACTTGCAGGAAGTTTATCTGGGGAACAGACGCGCTTCCTGTTGCACGTTATTCTGGTTTCTGTTCTGCACCGGCATGAGAGCGGACGCTCTGCATGCTTTTCTATCGTGTCTCCTGTGGACTATCACCTTCCCCCCCCCCCCCCTGAGGCTCAGTGGGGAGCGCTTCCGTATTCTGTCCTTGGCGGTAGACGGACTTCACGCGTCTTCAGGTAAAGCCGCTCTAAACTCTTCGGCCGCCCGTGCGGTCAGCTGATTACTGCCTGAACGGATTGTTAAGGGAGGTTCTGTGACTGTTTTCTAACAGAATTCTACCTTTGATGAATTCCTGTTTGGTTGAATTGTGTGTGGCGGAGCACAGTGGCGGTCTATACCACGTGTTAGCGTTCACATCGGAGATCGTTTTTGTACTATTAAAACGGAGCGCGGTAGTAAGGACAAGTACGCGTCTCCGTTGTATAACTGTGTATTTCAAAGGACCTCCATAACTGGGCATGTAGTGAGGTAATTACAGGCTACCCCAGTTCTCTTTGTGTAGTGCACCGTGGGGTGTGTTGTTGGCAGAATTCAGTGGTGGTCGCAACTACGTTTTTCTGTTTGACCTTCACCAAAGATTCTCTACTGGGTCATTACTTAGAGAGCGCAGTGTTGTAGTTCTTGCTTCCTACACACTACCGTTTCCCTCTTCCTTTTTGTTGGACCATACATCTTTGCTTTGACTATTTGGAACCCCCTTTGTACATTGAGTCCTCTACCAAGTTTGTGGTATGTTGTGAGTAGTGGGTTTGATGTCTTAGTATAACGCGAGTGTGTTTGGTGTGACAGGAGTGTGTTCGTTAACCCTATTAGTGCCCATTGAAAATCCTTCAGTGCTAAGCCATTTAATGACTTTTTGGAGTGCTTTGCTTTAACATGCTGTAGTTTGTGTAATTATGATTATAATGTTGGGAAACTATACATTTTTGGTTTCAGTACTTCTTAAACTATTAATTTGCATATAAAACTTACATTTATAAAACACCCTGAAGTCACATGACACAATTCAAGATGGCCGCTAGGTGACTGAGAAAATGATAAGTGTAAATGACCGCGTTGGTAGGGTAATAAAAAAAATAGTGTTTTCCAAAAGCAGATACTCAGAAATATTTATTAGTCTGTTGGCTCAATGGTAATAGGGCAGATTTTGATTTTGATTTTGTTTTTTGTGTTTTTTATGGCTCTTTGTCAAACTATGACATAGATATAAACACAAACATTTGTCATGTTTTTTCTATTGTTGTGCAGAATCTAAACTTATAAGCCTAGCAGAATTGGTTCACAGAAGTAAAATGGATGGTTCAGAGACTACCGTTAGTAAATTTATGAAAATACATATTTTTGATGCTTTTGACAGCACTTTTCATGCTACAAAATGGCCGACATGCTGTTTCGTCTATTGGGGTTTTTCATATAATGATCTCAATCTTGTTATTGGACATATGTTCAACATCTCAAAATATATTTTTTGACTTTTAGGCACAGTAGTGATGCATATTTTGTGAATGGTTGGCATATGATTTCATGCATATAACTCCTGAAGGTCACAGTCCTTGACCTTTGACCCTAAATGGTAGCTACTGGAAGTGTGCAAAGGATATATCTTTGTAACAGTGAAATTGTTTTTTCAAAGTGAGGTATCTTTGTAAAGGTCGTTGTCTGATCTCACAGGTCAACTAGTCAAATTTTATAAGAGGTGAAAAAAACGTGACCTTTGACCCCTAAATACACATTTTTTAACCTTTTTTCTGTTTATTCTGTTACCCTTGGATCAATTTCAACAAGTGTGGCATTATTGGACTCGGCATGCAAAGTACTATTTTTTCCCTTGTTCAAATTATTGTAGAGGTCATAAAATGTGACCTTTGACCTCTATTTGCCCTTTTTGCAGATGTTTACGGAGTTTATTCCATTACGGTGAGACCATTGTTTACAAGTGTTGCAGTGTTTGAATTTTAATGATAATTACTTACATTTTTGTTCATTAAATTGGTAGGAGGGGGTCATGTGATTTGACCTTTGACCTCTATTTACACTGTTCTAAGTGTTTCATGGTCTTTAATCCATTACTGTTAGATCATTTGTTACAATTGAGGCATTATTGGAATTGTAATGATGAGTACCTGCATCCTCCTTAGTTACTGTGTTGGAGGAGGTTATGCTTTATGACCTTTGACCTCTAATTATACTTGTTTAGGTGTATCAAGGTTGTTACTGCACACTACCCTTGGATAATGTGTTACTTGTGTTGCATTATTGTACTTGTCTTGATAAATACTTGTGCTTTCATTGGTTTCATTGGTGACGGGGATCATGTATGTTGACCTTTGACCTTTAATTACACTTTTCTAAGTCTTTCAATGTCATTAATGCATTACGGCTGGATCCTTCCTGCCCATATTACCCTCTACACCTCTACTTACCTCTGCTATCATTGGTCTCTCGCCTGCAACCTCCGGTGCCACGCCTGCAGACTTTTTGGCAAAAGAAGAAACTCTATTGAGAGGCATTGGGCGCCTGGAACTGAATTGGCATCCTGCACTTGGCCACCCCTGCGCCCCTGGTGGTGTATGTTTGGTTCTGCTCTGAAGCCCCCCCCATGTGCTTGTGCTAACCCCCAAAGCTTGGCACCTGCAACCAATCTACTTCTCTGCAAGCAGTGTAGCTCTAGGCATTCCAAGTCTCCATTTGAAAGCATTGGGCCAACCTCCGACTTTGACCTCTGCACCAAGCCGCCCCGGTGCCACTGGTGGTGCAGTTTTGGTACTCTCCTTACCCTTTGCCCTAGCTGACCTTTCCAAATATACTATGAATCCTTATATGGACGACCAGACTTGTTAGACCAGCATGACCTGGCACATTTCTTGAGAGCCGGTGTGGGATGGTGGTCAACACAGGTTGCCAATGGAGACTCTTCGATGCTCTCCTATTGACGGAGACTTGGGAGCCCCTGACTTCGCATGTTATTATTTATCTGACAAACTACAGTGGGTGGCACAGTGGCCAGCTGGTTCCAGCCAGGAGGAAACAGGCCTGACGGGTAGATTTACTCCTCAAGAAGCATTACTAGAGAAGCTTCTGGCTTGAAAGGCTGACGTTCCACAGCACGGGATTCTGTTGTCTGCGGTCCTGGAGTGTTGTAAGGGATTTATACGACAAACAGCTGGGAACCCACTAAACAGCCCAGAATGAATACTGGTAGGATGGTTTGTTGTTATAAGTTTACCCTTTGTTTTGTTGAACTGCCACTGCAATAGTTCCTATCTTAGACACATGTGGAGCACTGCAAAATGGCAAAACATCTTATACAGTTTCCTGGTATCCTGGAAACTCCCTTAGAGGTATTCTGCACACAGGGAGAATAAATGACTAACATTAAGGTATCTGGATGAATACGTCAGACAGGCAGACTCAGTATCCCATGGACACATGTTGAAACCCTGTGGTACCTCCAGTCGGGGTTGCATGTGCGGTCATATTTCATACTGGGGATAACTGTAAGGCGATTGATTAAATCCTTGTGAAGTGCTATGAATATATGATTCGAATATATGTTGTAAAATAAAGATATGTTAAAAAAATAACAATCTTGGCAGAGCCAGGAGAGACAAAACAAGAGCGAGGTTGCCTTGAACCAACTGTAAAAAAAGGTGCTGTGGCTCTGCTGGCAGTAAACGCAACTCAGTGAGGGCATTACCTCAAGGAAAGCTGCAAAGCATGTACCTACAAGCTGTCCCTAGGCTAAACATATGTAGATGACGGTTGTTGAAGTTCTAGTCCACCGAGAAGCGGAAAAAGAGAGAGGGAGTGTGCCCTCAATCTGTCCCTGTTCAAAACATTCATGGCAGAGCGAGGAGACAAAAAGGAGAGGCAGGGCACCTTGAACCAACTGTACAAAGGGGTGCTGTAATAACTGACTAACATGTCCACCACTCAAATTACTTTCACATTTCACCATACTAATTCACCACTAATCCCTTTTGGGTTCCGGAGGAAAATAAAAGTGATTTGACGTCTGGTCATGGATAGTAAATGCTAAATAAGTGCAATTATAATTACACTTACAATTGAAATGTTAAGAATAGACCAGTCTTTAGCCTCCATCACTACTATGTATGGGTTGCACCAGTCCAGCCACAGAAATGCAGCCACTTTAAAAACTCCTCTCACTGTGCAGTCAGAGAAAGAAAAGTAAAGCTGGATACAATGGAGAGATTCAAAGCGATTAACTATTAGGAAATGGAAAATTAGACCATCATTACAGTAGAGGTTAACATTCCAGACAAATTCAGTCACCAGTATTAAAAGTATTATCAGCTATTCAAAACTAACAGTGAAAATATATGTAAATACCTATTTCGCGATAAGCAGAATTAGCAGAAGAAAAATAAGTCATGTTGGTAATATCAAATTTGTTTTAGGCTATCTTTTTCAGTTTGAGAAAAATGTATATGGCTGCGATGCTTTTGAAAAATTACCTCAAACAGTTAATACAAAATGGCCGACTCTTTCCACTGAAAGGTGGACTGTGTCTGCTAGTCCTTCTTCTCTGTCAGCGTACTCCTGCCATGAGCAGCCAAAAAGATACATTAGCCCCCTCACTGACAGAAATTTCTCTGACAGGGATTTGGGTGTGCTGGAGAGTGGTTGGGTTTTTAGGAGCTTGTGAGAGAATTACTAATCTATAATTGTTTTGTTTTTTCAATGCTACAGATTCTTTTTTTGTGAATATATAGGGTGTGTTAGAATTCATTTTTCAATTATTTTAAGTAAAACTTGGGCAGTGTGAAGGAGGGTTTGGATTGTTTTTCTGTTTTTTTTTTTTTGTTTTACATTAACCATAGTCCTCACCAATTTTTGGGGAGTAGGACGTGTTGGTTAATCATTTTTACCTCACAGAAGTTACACAACTAAGGCTTGTGAGGGAGGGTGCTAATTTTTTCACCTGTGCATTTTTTCTAATTAAGAACATGAACACCAAACGATTTAAGATTGACACAGAGGAATCTTTGTTCAAATGTTTGGATGAAGCTCCAGATATTTATTCAGAGGGTGACAGTGACATTGAGGTGGATTCTGGGGAGGGTCTGGAGTCCAGCAGTGGGGAAGAGAGTGAAGGTGATGAGGACTTTGGTGAGTGTGGAGGAGAAGAAGAAGAAGATTTATCTCAAGAAGATCTGTATGAGACTGTCTGGGATGAAATTGCACCAGGCAATGATAATAACAATTATGGTATTGAGTTTATTGTGAGGAATCCAGGAGTCCGGAAAGTTCCACCAAGAAATTCCCCCCCAGTTGAATATTTGCAATTGTTTTTAACTATGCAACTGCTTGTACACATAGTTCGTGAAACAAACAAGTATGCAAGAGATTTGCTGGACAAAATGGCAAACTGGATCAGTGAGCATCCCCATTCACGGCTACGTCGATGGATGAATGGGGGCTTGACTGTAGGCCTCTTGAAAAAATGGATTGGTTTATCTATTAACATGGGCCTCATAAAGAAACGTAATGTGAAACATTACTGGGATTTGTCACACCCTTCTCAGGCCACACCTTTCTTTGGGAAAGTCATGCCATTGTGGCAATACCTTATTGTCACAAGAATGCTTCACATAAATGACAATGCCACTGCAAAGGTGAGGGGAGTTGAAGGTTATGACCCGTGGCATAAGATTAGGCCAGTACTTGATTCATTGAACCATGCTTTCAAGCGGTACTATGTGCCACATCAGGTGATTTGTATTGACGAATCAATGATTGGCATGAAAAATAGGGTGGCTTACATTCAATACATGCCTAATAAAAGGCATGCTAGGTTTGGCATTAAGAAATTTGAGGTATGTGACAGCAGTAACAGTTATGTCCTTCATGTAGATTTATATTCTGGGAAGGATAAAACAATAGGAACAGAAAAGGGGTTTGTGTTCAACAAGGTGATGAGTCTTCTCCGCTCATGTGATTTACTTGGTAAAGGGTATCATCTAATGACTGACAACTATTACACAAGTGTCAGTCTAGCGGAGGAGCTACTAGAGAACAAAACTCTATTAACAGGCACAGTGCGGGCAAACTCTAAAGGGCTGCCTCCAGAGATTGCAAGGGCCAAATTGCAGGCAGAAATGTCTAAGTATATGAGAAAGAAAGGGGTATTGGCATGCGCCTTTAGAGAAAAGAAAAGCCAACGCAAGCCTGTTCTACTGCTGTCCACCTCTAGCCTAGCAGATGATGTGACTGTACAGACAAGGTCTGGGAAGTCAATCATCAAACCTCAAGTCATTCTAGACTACAATAAAGGAATGGGTGGGGTTGATGTAAGCGACCGCAAAATATACGAATTTGCAGCAGAGAGATCAACACACAGATACTGGTCCAAGGTTTGGCGTAATCTGATTGATGTGTCGATCATGAATGCTTACGAATTGTATAAATTGAATACTGATCCATGCAATGTTCAGAGTCGCCACAGTTTTATAGTGAGTCTTGTAGAGGCACTTTGTCTACGGCAGGATGGTGTCTCTCAAGAACAAATATCTACAACACCACTACTTTCTCTTTGTAGTGAGGAGCACGGCTTTGCGCTATTGCCTGGGCGAAAAGAGAGAGACTGTGCTGTGTGCTCTGACAGGAGTCAGCCTGGGGGGAGAAAAAGGTCCCGCCACTGGTGTCCTGCCTGTAAACTTGGTGTTCATGAGCAATGTTATCCCCAGTTAAGTCACTGTCATCCCTCTCCTAGTGTTCAGGAGGAACAGAACTAGCTTTTTGTTGCCTTACAATTTTCTTCATAATTATCATAATATTTTACATTATCATTACTATTTAAAATATTTCAGTGTTTGCAGTTTAGTTGAAGTAGTTGTAGGTTGAGTAAGTAACAGTTATAAAAAAATATAAAAAATAATAAACAAAGAAAAATACATAAAAATGTAAAAAATACAAAAAAGTTTATTCTTTCTTTGTTTATTCTTTATAGTTCAAACCTGTAGTATAGTATACGTAAATATTTTTGGAGTACCTTTTACTTGAATGGGTCCCAAGTTACTAATGTAGTAAAACTCAGCAGGAGATCAGTGCTGTGTCGATGGGGTTGGGATTGATCTGGGCAGAACACAGCAAACTAGCAGATCAGATGGACACAATGAAAATTCTCTGAGTGAGTCATAGCTAGAACAGAAGGCATTGAACCCTAATGTAGGGGACCTCTCAGAGAGAATGCGCGTCCTGGAACGACACGCAGAGGACGCGGAGGGGCCTAACCAGCGCAATAATAACAAGAGGGCATACTGTGCACCAGTTTGCGTAAAATGGACAATGTTATGTGACCAGATAAACACGTACAAACCCAACTCGGGGAGGACAGGGAACTCTAACAAAACAATGGAGTGTTTATGGTGCCACGCCTATAAAGAATACATAGCGTGGGCGCATGACGAGGAGGGTAGACCTGGTAGTTGTTGACATGGCTCATTAGACCTGAGTCCCGAGGGACGCACATCACCCAAATTAGTTTGGATGACAATACCCCAGTATGTGCCCCTGGGGAAATTAATATGGCATTACAAGTATACTCTCCTTAGACCAGCATGACCTAAAATGAGAAACATGAAAGAGCCAGAAGAGGTGAAAGCCCTCATAGAGCAAATGAGAGATCAAATGCGTTCGGAGGAACCACAGAAATAAATGAACCTACGCAAAAGACCACATGTTCAAAAATTGCCCCCAATTGAAAGAATTCTGGGACGAAGTTGGTAAGACCTTGAGTACTATCCTGAACAAGCAACTAACTAACTGTAAGTACCACTCTTACCCTGTTTGGGATCGAAGATAAAGCAAATGAAGGGGGGCTCACAAAAGGGCAAGAAAATCTTCTTTTTGTATTAATAGTACTTGCAAGGAGGGAAATACTAGGCCTATGATTAAAGCGATACATCCTCTGGTAGACAAGTATGGTACTTGTTGAGTAGTCAAAGTGACTAGGTCCCCCGCTCCAAAATCAGAGGTAATGGTATGTAACGAGCAAAGGAAACTCCTCTAAAGATCATCAGGAGGATGACAAAACTCCCCAGACAAGTGAGACCGAGGGGCAGTGTCGAACAGAAACAAGAGGCAGATACCTGATACTCCGAAATCACACCGTTATCGCAATATGAGGACAAAAAAAAATAACAATAAAAAATAAATAAATAAATAAATAAATAAATAAATAAATAAATAACTGACCTTAAGGTACCTAGATAAATACGTCAGACAGGCAGAATCAGAAACCCATGGACATATGTTGAAACCCTGTGGCACCACCAACCGGGGATGCATTTGGGGTCATATCTCATACTGGGGATAACAGTTAAAGATATTGATTACATCCTTGAGAAGTGCTATGAATATATGATTGGAATATATTTTGTAAATTATGTTAAAAAATAAAAATGTTGGCACAGCCAAGAGAGACCAAATAGGAGCGAGTTTGCCTTGAACCAACTGTACAAAGTGGTGCTGAAGCTCTGATGACAGCAAACACACCTCAGTGAGGGCATTAGCACAAGGCAAGCTGCCATAAACCTACAAGCTGTCCCTAGGCTAAACATGTGTACTTGACGGTTGTTGAAGACCCGGTCCACCTAGAGGGAAGAAAGAGAGAGAGTGTGCCTATAATCTGCCCCTTTACTAAACATTGTTGGTACAGCCAGGAGAAACCAAAGGAGACGGAGGTTGCCTTGAACCAACTGTACAAAGTGGTGCTGTGGGTCTCCTGCCACCAAAAGCACCTCAGTGAGGGCATTAGCACAAGGCAAGCTGCCATAAACCTACAAGCTGTCCCTAGGCTAAACATGTATACTTGACGGTTGTTGAAGGCCCGGTCCACCTAGAGGGAAAAAAGAGAGAGAGTGTGCCTATAATCTGACCCTTTACTAAACATTGTTGGTACAGCCAGGAGAAACCAAACGAGACGGAGGTTGCCTTGAACCAATTGTACAAAGTGGTGCTGAAGCTCTGATGGCAGCAAACACACCTCAGTGAGGGCATTAGCACAAGGCAAGCTGCCATAAACCTACAAGCTGTCCCTAGGCTAAACATGTGTACTTGACGGTTGTTGAAGGCCCGGTCCACCTAGAGGGAAAAAAGAGAGAGAGTGTGCCTATAATCTGACCCTTTACTAAACATTGTTGGTACAGCCAGGAGAAACCAAACGAGACGGAGGTTGCCTTGAACCAACTGTACAAAGTGGTGCTGTGGGTCTCCTGCCACCAAAAGCACCTCAGTGAGGGCATTAGCACAAGGCAAGCTGCCATAAACCTACAAGCTGTCCCTAGGCTAAACATGTGTACTTGACGGTTGTTGAAGGCCCGGTCCACCTAGAGGGAAGAAAGAGAGAGAGTGTGCCTATAATCTGACCCTTTACTAAACATTGTTGGTACAGCCAGGAGAAACCAAACGAGACGGAGGTTGCCTTGAACCAACTGTGCAAAGTGGTGCTGTGGGTCTCCTGCCACCAAAAGCACCTCAGTGAGGGCATTAGCACAAGGCAAGCTGCCATAAACCTACAAGCTGTCCCTAGGCTAAACATGTGTACTTGACGGTTGTTGAAGGCCCGGTCCACCTAGAGGGAAGAAAGAGAGAGAGTGTGCCTATAATCTGACCCTTTACTAAACATTGTTGGTACAGCCAGGGGAAACCAAACGAGACGGAGGTTGCCTTGAACCAACTGTGCAAAGTGGTGCTGTGGGTCTCCTGCCACCAAAAGCACCTCAGTGAGGGCATTAGCACAAGGCAAGCTGCCATAAACCTACAAGCTGTCCCTAGGCTAAACATGTGTACTTGACGGTTGTTGAAGGCCCGGTCCACCTAGAGGGAAAAAAAGAGAGAGAGTGTGCCTACAACCTGCCCCTTTACTAAACATTGTTGGTACAGCCAGGAGAAACCAAAGGAGACCGAGGTTGCCTTGAACCAACTGTACAAAGTGGTGCTGTGGGTCTCCTGCCACCAAAAGCACCTCAGTGAGGGCATTAGCACAAGGCAAGCTGCCATAAACCTACAAGCTGTCCCTAGGCTAAACATGTGTACTTGACGGTTGTTGAAGGCCCGGTCCACCTAGAGGGAAGAAAGAGAGAGAGTGTGCCTATAATCTGCCCCTTTACTAAACATTGTTGGTACAGCCAGGAGAAACCAAAGGAGACCGAGGTTGCCTTGAACCAACTGTACAAAGTGGTGCTGTGGGTCTCCTGCCACCAAAAGCACCTCAGTGAGGGCATTAGCACAAGGCAAGCTGCCATAAACCTACAAGCTGTCCCTAGGCTAAACATGTGTACTTGACGGTTGTTGAAGGCCCGGTCCACCTAGAGGGAAGAAAGAGAGAGTGTGCCTATAATCTGCCCCTTTACCAAACATTGTTGGTACAGCCAGGAGAAACCAAACGAGACGGAGGTTGCCTTGAACCAACTGTACAAAGTGGTGCTGTGGGTCTCCTGCCACCAAAAGCACCTCAGTGAGGGCATTAGCACAAGGCAAGCTGCCATAAACCTACAAGCTGTCCCTAGGCTAAACATGTGTACTTGACGGTTGTTGAAGGCCCGGTCCACCTAGAGGGAAGAAAGAGAGAGAGTGTGCCTATAATCTGACCCTTTACTAAACATTGTTGGTACAGCCAGGAGAAACCAAACGAGACGGAGGTTGCCTTGAACCAACTGTACAAAGTGGTGCTGTGGGTCTCCTGCCACCAAAAGCACCTCAGTGAGGGCATTAGCACAAGGCAAGCTGCCATAAACCTACAAGCTGTCCCTAGGCTAAACATGTATACTTGACGGTTGTTGAAGGCCCGGTCCACCTAGAGGGAAGAAAGAGAGAGAGTGTGCCTATAATCTGACCCTTTACTAAACATTGTTGGTACAGCCAGGAGAAACCAAACGAGACGGAGGTTGCCTTGAACCAACTGTACAAAGTGGTGCTGTGGGTCTCCTGCCACCAAAAGCACCTCAGTGAGGGCATTAGCACAAGGCAAGCTGCCATAAACCTACAAGCTGTCCCTAGGCTAAACATGTGTACTTGACGGTTGTTGAAGGCCCGGTCCACCTAGAGGGAAAAAAAGAGAGAGAGTGTGCCTACAACCTGTCCCTGAAGTAAACATTCATGGCAGTGAGAGGAGATCCAAAATGAGAGGCAGGTTGCCTTGAACCAACTGTACAAAGTGGTGCTGTGGGTCTCCTGCCACCAAAAGCACCTCAGTGAGGGCATTAGCACAAGGCAAGCTGCCATAAACCTACAAGCTGTCCCTAGGCTAAACATGTGTACTTGACGGTTGTTGAAGGCCCGGTCCACCTAGAGGGAAGAAAGAGAGAGAGTGTGCCTATAATCTGACCCTTTACTAAACATTGTTGGTACAGCCAGGAGAAACCAAACGAGACGGAGGTTGCCTTGAACCAACTGTACAAAGTGGTGCTGTGGGTCTCCTGCCACCAAAAGCACCTCAGTGAGGGCATTAGCACAAGGCAAGCTGCCATAAACCTACAAGCTGTCCCTAGGCTAAACATGTATACTTGACGGTTGTTGAAGGCCCGGTCCACCTAGAGGGAAGAAAGAGAGAGAGTGTGCCTATAATCTGACCCTTTACTAAACATTGTTGGTACAGCCAGGAGAAACCAAACGAGACGGAGGTTGCCTTGAACCAACTGTACAAAGTGGTGCTGTGGGTCTCCTGCCACCAAAAGCACCTCAGTGAGGGCATTAGCACAAGGCAAGCTGCCATAAACCTACAAGCTGTCCCTAGGCTAAACATGTGTACTTGACGGTTGTTGAAGGCCCGGTCCACCTAGAGGGAAAAAAAGAGAGAGAGTGTGCCTACAACCTGTCCCTGAAGTAAACATTCATGGCAGTGAGAGGAGATCCAAAATGAGAGGCAGGTTGCCTTGAACCAACTGTACAAAGTGGTGCTGTGGCTCTGCTGGCAGCAAACGCACCTCAGTTAGGGCATTAGCTCAAGGCAAGCTGCAAAGCATGTACCTACAAACTTTCCCTAGTCTAAACATGTGTTGTTGATGGTTGTCGAAGTTCTGGCCCACCTAGAAGGGGAAAAAGAGAGAGTGTGCCTACAACCTGTCCCTGTATTACACATTCATGGCAGAGCGAGGAGATACAAAGCGAGAGGCAGGTTGCCTTGAACCAACAAGCTGTCCCTAAGCTAAACGTGTCTTTGACTATTGTTGAAGTTCCTGGTCCACTTAGGAGGGAAAAAGTAGTATGTGTATAACCTGACCCTGTGCTCCTCTTGTTGAAAGAGTAAAAACTAGATCCGGATTCCTAGAGCGTATACCAAGATGCTTCCCAGGAGGGCCACAGATTTGGCATACCTTCTAGTCACCGACTTACCTGAATGATGTTTCTTCGGCAACAGCCAACAGTCTTTTCAGCGTGACGTGAATATTCATCTTCTTCACCTTCATCACAGACACCTTCCAAGTGTTCTCATGAGTACGGTTTCCAGCATGTGAAGAAAAAACATAATTTAATGATTTAAAGTACTACTAGTCACACATCCCCAAATTGCACCAAAAAAAATAGAAAATAGAAGAGCCTTTATATAAAAGGAGAAGAAGTTGTACTGGAAATATCAAACAACTCAGGTTTTATCAGATGTGATGTAATTATTGCAATAGACAGTGGATATCTCATAATTTGGATTTAAGTGTGCAGTTATTTGTGTGTCACCCCTTTTACTTCCTCTGTATGGTAGTACGAGGCACATGAGCGCTTCCTTTTCCTGTGTGCACTAACAAATTCTTTAGGCTATTTTCTCATCCATTGTGTGCACTAACATGTAAACACACCCTTCTTCAATCACTGCATAAGACGTAAGGCCTTCCGTCTCCGCTGTTTGACACTAACATACTAGAAGCCCTTCTGTCTGCTACGTGTAAATTATCACTTGCATATAGCCTTTGTCCATCCTCTCTATTCACTATTATTTGCATGCGTCGCTGCTTTCCCCTCTGCATAGCACTAACAAGTGCATAATGCCATATTCCTTTCTATATATGCAAGACCTAAAAAGGATAGTCTGGAGAGATAAAGATTGGGGGTGCACCTCACACACAGTATGATGCACCAAAAACAGCTAAAGTAAAACTCCTTTCATGTGAACAAGGTGAATCCTAACTTTATCACAGATTGCATTTGTTAGGCAATACTGTCTAAGTGATGAGATGTAACTCAGGAAAAATAAATGTTACTCCAGTATAGACACTTTGGTTGCAATTGAAAGGGTTGTATAAAGGTCCATGGGGATGGGCTTGGCAAAATGTTGAATTTAGTGCACAGTCCTGCATTACATGCTGAAAAGTGAGAGTTTCACAGTTGGAATCCTAAAGTTACGACCCAGCCTGAAAAACCTTGAGCGTCACACATCAAAATCTGTGGGTATAAGATAAAGTTATTAGTACATAGAGCCTCGGCGGGTCTCGGGCTCATTAATTCCCCTGACCGGATATTCTCGCCTCAGTGCCTGTTCTGATCATGGTTCCCACGCTGCAACTCTGGGCAATAGCTTGCTTAGTCTCCACAACGGCCCCCACAACGCGAGGGATGCCTGGTCTGCACCATGGGGGTGCCCAGGAGTGGACACTTCACAGGGAAAGCCAGGAAGGGTTCCCTTGTGGTATTCGTACAAGCGCCGGGAAACCCACTGCGGGTTGCTGTGCGCTATGCTATACAAGTACAAAAACATTTACAAGTACAAAAACATTTACATAGAGGGCATGAGTAGTTCTCATGCCCCACATCAAAATCTGAGCCGAGGAACTGCAAAGCAGTGAAAATGTCCCTGTCAAGAAAATAGGTGACAGGCTAACAGCACCCTCAGAAAAGAGAATCCTGTTCCAGCCCACAAGAGCAGCACACATAGCTAACACTTCTAATAGTCATGATAATCTGAGATGCAGGGGCTCGGAAAGCTGAACATTGCAAAGGGACCACTCCCAAGCTCTTACATTTTCAGAGACTACTAACATTTTCATTACATTTCTATGAGAGCAGAAAAAACACTCACCATAACAGCTTGGAGCAGTCCCAGTAGATGTTGCTTTGGTGTGGCCTAAAGATAGAGATATGTAAGTGTAAATAAATCAACAAGAAAATAATCACCACTAAGTCAAATGTTGAAATGGATCAGTTTGGCTTCTACTGTGCAACAAAAAACTAAATGTCTGTTTGGGAGGGGGAATCCACCATATTTTAACAAACTATGCGTCTATGACTCTCAGTTTTTACTTTCTCAATGCCTGTGAAAATAAAACACCAAATTACACGTGCAACACAGTGGAACATATAACACTGTTCAAAGACTTTTAGGGCTGATTTGTAGATACAAATACACAACGAACATGCTAATTACGATATAAAGATATAAATGCACGCCAACATTTTCACATAAGTTACCTATGGAATTTCAACATGTCCAGTTTCAGTAAACTGTGCCAATTAAACTTGTGCAGGGAGCAGTTGGTGCATGATCTAAAATTATACCCATAAAAATGCCAGTCGAGCCATCCTCCTCCCACTGTCTGACATGTCACAATCTTCCCTCAAGCCTGTTGAATGGCTATTACCATTTTACACCATTCTATACTATCCTAAGGTGTTATCACCCATTTACAGACATACATAATCAAAAATCCAATGCATGGTCATCACTGGAGCTGCTGAGCTGAGAGGAGTGCAGGGGCATGAGCTATGTTCACGATCAGGTCAGGTCACATGGTGCACTGTCTCTGGGGCTGGCAGTAGCGCAGAGCAGACTTCATACTTCAATTCTTGCCAGAGGCTGGTCAGTTTTCGACGCCCCTTCTCTCAGTTTACTTGCAGCTGAGGACAGCTCACTGTCCTCCTATCCTGCTGCACCCTCATAACTTCTCTACAACTCAAATCCAGCTTTACCCTCTGCCCTGTACCAAGCCCCTCCTCAAACTCACATGCTCCTTAGTCAAAAAATCTCTCAGTAACTCTCCACTTTCTCCTTACTTTTTCTTTCTATCTGCTCTGGGACCAATCTATCCATCATCTCACTTCTCTGTCCTGAGTTCCGTCCTTCTTCACCTAGAGCTCTTACTAATCTCACCCCTGGGAACCCCTTCCCATTTGTGAATTTGTGACTGCATTACCACCTACTTGAAGTAGGTGGTATTTTGCAAGTGTTTTGTGACCGCAATTGCTTTCGCAAAACATTGGTACATAGCTCTGCGGTCGCTATTAGGAAGGGAACGCCCCTTCCTAATAGCGAGTCGCAAACCAGTATTTTGCAAGTCGTAATTTATTTGCGACTCGTAAAATACTGTTTGTACATTGGCCCATTCTTTTATAGCGTGCGCAAACGGGTCTAAGACCCATTTGCGCACACTTAAAAGTATACATCTTGCCCAAAGTCTTTAAAACCCCTTGCACATTGCTGCTTCCTTGTCTAAATCGCCCTGAGATATCTTGTGGTCCTCGCATAACTTTATGCAGGGGCACTAAATGCTGCCAACCAAGCTCCACTAATTATTCAGTTTGCATGCGCTTTGAGACTCTTATTGAGTACTTAGCTTTTTAGTACACTAGGGAACAAGTTTACTTTTTGGAATTCGTTGATGATATCCCTTCATCATCTCCAAATACGAGATAGGGGCTCTCAGCTAAACACATTTCATGTGCCTTTCAAAGATTAGTTCAGAATTAGAAGGCATTATGAAAAAATATGTGCAACCACGCAGTAAAGTGATTTTACTCTACTCTTGCCACACATGCTCAAAATGTGTAAATGTGCAAAGTGCAAAGTTTGTGTCATTCTTTTTTGCAAAACTGAAATCTGTTGAGTTTCCATTGCCAGACTTACCATTAGAGACTTTATCCTGGTTCAAAGCATTGTACTCACACAGTTCGGACTGAACGTCCTTTATACAAGTGCACAAGGTTTTCATTTTCTCACCGTCTACCCTACTTCAGTAAACTCATAAATCGGCGCAGATTGACACAGGCCCAACTAACATAGGCTAGAATCACAAATTCACACAAACAGCGCAAGAAAAACAGATGAATTCCAGGCATCTGTGACTGTTACTTGCAGGCGCAGGCCAGGTTTAACCATGGGACCACGCTTCTCATTGCAAGGCATGCTCTCATCCTACCTACCATGTTTCCTAGGACCATGTGTAATGTGCAACTCCAGTACACATATGTTTAATTATTCTGGGGCCTGTAGTCTTGTTTTATAATGGGGTAAATTGCACTACAAGCACCAAATTCAAAGGAAACAACAAGACTTTAGCAGTAGATCATGCATGGACCTAGAAAACGTGAAAGAGCTGCTGTCTCCTCGTGTGTGTTGTTTAGAATATGTGAAACTAGGTTCTGTAGGTAGAGACCAGCACCCTAGTTCCAAGCATGGTTCTAGGGGTCGGGGACAATATTCCACTGGCTTGTACACGCAGAGCAGCTCAGATTGAGGGATATAAGAGAAAGTGCCAAGTTTGGGGCTGCGCTGCAGACCTGAGGAATTTCAATTACATTGAGCATTAGATAAACACGGACTTTGCAATAATACCAGCCAAAAAAAGCGATGAAAAGCCTGAAGGAAAAACAGATATTTTGTTTACTTCCTGAACAAATCATCTTTACCATTTGCCAAAAACAACTTATGAGGCTCGTTATCTGTTACTAAACTGTTATAATGAGGCCAGTGGAAAAATTAGTTGATTGTAGTTATTTTATAAAATGCATGCTGCCATGTGTAATTTTTAAAAGGGTAGCTTTTGAAAGCTAAGCTCTTCAGATAAGTAGAAACACATGCTCAAAGCTAACCAGTCTCCTTCATTGCTCCCTCGAGTGAGCAGATGCATGTTACAGGGCCCAGTTATAACCGCCAAAGCTTTTGAAAAGGATTGTAAAATGACGATGGACAACAGCTTGCAGATATCGTAGTTTGGCAAAATGAGGAAAGTATTTTTCATTTATTATGGTGCAACCTTGCCTCCTGACAGCCGGTCGTGTATAGTCTCTCTAACTTTCTCCAGTGCGTACCTCATCGGCCTGGAACATGACGCAGATTATGTCCATTTAAAACTCCTTTATTTTTTTCTAAAACTCTTAAATTGTGTACTGTCCCGAGGAATAATTTTGTGGCTTGGGACAGACATGACTATAATGGAGGGAGGAGCTCAAAACCGAGTGTATGCATGAAGCTGAAAAGATCGGATCGTGGCACTTTCAATTTTACGTTCCGAAATAAACTTTTGAAATAAACTTGTCAAAGTACCTAAGTCAATGGTGCTATTTAGAGAGCCATACCTGCACTGGTTTCTTGGAGTTTTCCGATCAAGGCCAGAAGCTCAGAAGCTGTGGACACGTCGAGCACGCATGCTTGCTGCACTGTCTCTGGGGAATAAGGCAGATTTCAGCAATGACTCAGAGCTGCCTGCGCCCTCTACTGGTAAACAAGGGCCAATGCAGCTTTCAGCTGACGCTGCTTTTCTTTCCGAGAACAAGATTTCTCCACTAGTTTTAAGTGAGGAAATCTCCGTGAGTGGGTCACAATATGGCCTAATACTGCTTTGGAACGAACGAGGGAGGTGTTCTAGATTGGAATTTAAGGTTAGTTTTAATTTTTAAGTGACACAGCAGGGGAGAAACTGCTCCCAAATGAGTGTCAGCTCCTGGGCCGATCTGATCGGCCTGAGCACTTTCTCTTTTAACACAGGGCCGATTAGATCGGCCCGTGGCACTGCTTAGGTTAACTATATGTTTATGTGTTTCTTAGGCCTTCCTCACAGATTGTGGCAGAAGGGCTATAGTATTTCCTATCCAAGGTCATGTTTTCTTGGTGCTCAGGTACTTGTCTACTTCCTTGGTTATTTAGTGAGACTATATGAGAGTACCCTTGTATGTTAGGACAGCACTTCACTGATGCCTGTCTTGTCTTCTGTTACAGGTATCCTTTCCCTGCTGACCCTACCTTTACCCATCCCACATTTTTTATTTTAGTTTGTTATTTTTCTCCCCCGCCTAATGGCTCGAACACCCTGTGTTTACACTTCTGGGTGTTGGTGACATTTGGAGGTGGAACCATATTTGCATCGACTGGATCACGGGGAGTAAACCTGACACCTTCCAGACCAACCCCATTGAGTGTTGTTGTGAATGGATTTATAGTGACCAGCAAGGCTCTCGGGTATCTGGCTACAGAGACCTTATGTTGAATATCGTTATCAATAATTCCACACAGGCCCTGTACTGTCGCATTCTTTCTTTCCACAGTTGTCGAATGTACTACTTACTTTTCACTGACATGCATGCAGTAGTGCATGCACTTTCAAAGATTGATGGATAGGTTTGTACCCAAAGATTTGTTTATGTTCACAATAGTTTGTCTATGCTGTGCTATTTTTTCTTGTCTCCCAAAACCTTTCCCAAAAACCCCCGTACCCATCCATTTTTCAAACCCTAACCCTCTTCCCCCGGGCTGTGTGGTTTTGATTGATGTGTGACTAAATTATTATTACAGCAATAAATCCACACACTTGCTGGGTGGGGAGGATAAGGTGATAGCAACAGGCTGGTGAAGAAATCCGAGGATATATTCTTACTCTGCTTGACAAAGAACCATTGCTAATGTGAAAGAACTTCAACCGAATTAGTAGTTATACTTTACCATTTGTTAGGCTACAATGTGGCACTGCTCTACTGTACTTCTGTCACCTGCTATATTCTCAGTTGTACCGTTGAATTGCTCAGGAGGACAAACCAGATTTCATTTTCTTTTTTTTCATAGGCATGCAACTGCCACTGTGTCACACCACTAGTACCACCGCTATGAGGAAATTTTATCCGACCAAGATTGCCAACGTTATTCGGTGTTTCCCGTGGAGCCAGCCCTGGGTCTAGCCCTACTTTCAAACACAAATTACAGGTAAGATAAGCGTTTGGTGGTTTGGGGGTATAATGGAGTATTAGTACGAGAGACGAGAGACTGAAGGTAGTACTACTAAAGTCCTAGGACTCTTGGATTCACTTCACTTAGTCTGTGAGAGGCACTTAGTGTTGAAAACATTTGGGCATTTACACTTAAAGGAAGAAAATGGAACTAAACTTTCAGGAAAACAGTCAACGTTAAACCCCCACCCACCAGGCAAGCAGTAAAAAACAGGTATGCTCAGATAAAGTTTGAAAAAGTATATTTATATCCCTAACAAAATAATCTCCCGCAAGACCCTCCCTAACCCCAACGATTGTCCTTCAAAAGTCCCCAAAAACCCAACTCCCAATTCCCACCCCCCAAAAGTCTCTAAAAAAGGGGCAAGGGACACTATGGGTGGATGCTGTTAACTTTTTGGGCCAGGGCATCATGCTCCTCGCGGAGCAAGGCGAGCTCCTGCTGAAGGCGGGACACCATCAGGGTAGTGCGGCGCAGGCGTGCCTTCACTGCCTTGCAGGTGCAATGCCTGTGAGAGGCAGCTGTTGGCCTTGCTGCTCGGCGGTGGCGTTTGCCTTTGGCAGCCCGGCTCAGTCTGGGTGGACCACTGTGCTGGGTGGCAGCCCGTGGGGCCACGGAGGCCGATGCAGACGACGTTGTTGTAGTTGTCGACTGCACACTTTCCACGTCCTCCAGGGCCACCAGCCGCCGATATTCCGCAACAGTGGCCTCGATCCTCCGTTGCCGGGCCGCTCTAGCCAGCTCCTTCCTCCTTGTTCGTTTGGAAGGAGAACCTATATGAAGAAAGAAAGACATAGTCTGTAACCAATGCTCTTTAAGATTAACTCAATCATTCAGCAGAAATTTGTGTTGCAGTACAACTAGCAACTTGCAAGCGCATTACATAACTATTGAGGCCAGTATCTATCTAACCTCACACTTCTTCATCCTTGCTCTAACATTAGTGGGAGTTTAAGGAACAAATTCTACGAGCACTGTGGACTTCCATTGGAGTCGACTATGAAAGTACACCAGTCTTATTCTTCTTCTTATCTCTTGTTTTGGAAAATTGGTACGTTATTTTCTGCAAGCCGGCATAATGCCAGCGCAGTAAACTTGCACCCGAGAAAAAGAGACGCACGCCATGAGGAGTGACCTAGACTTGCGTTGCCGTTGCGTTACTGTACCCGTCCAGTACATGCAGGTGGTGAAGCTCTTACTTTTCTATTACGGGTGGCACTGAGAATACTCTGTTACAACTCAAGGGCTACTGCTTAATTAATTTAACTTTCACCCTACAGTGGAAATGAGTACTAGAAATGGAAAATTGAAGAAGATAAATAATCTGTTTATCTATCACTTCACATGGGATGTTTTTGCTTATATATGGGATGACTTTAGGTGCTTTGCTTTTTATTGAGTGACCACTGATACATCCACACATGAATGACTGAGTACTACTAAACTTATTAAGAGAGGTAGGGAGTGGCCACCATAATAACCGGATCTATGCAGTGCTTGCAATACAAACTACTGCTACTATTTATGGTAGTATTTGGACAAAATTAAAAGTTCTTTTCCTTGCCTTTCCTACACTGGAACGGACGTGCGGGTGCAGTGTTACATGCTCTTCAAAGTTACACTTAGTTCATCCACTGACCGTCTACTCTCTCTAGATCATGGGTACTCACAAACTTTCTCTCAGGGGCTACATTTACAGTGTAGTTTGGCGCCGAGGGCCGCACTGGTGGGGGCGGAGTCAGAGGGGGCGGGGCTAAAGCAAAACGATAACTTGTGACCATGAGGTTGCACACCGGTCCCTGCAGCAGATGCCCTCATCCACTGAGCCACCAGACCCAGCATTTACATACATCTCTCTCCCTCCTGCTCTCCCTCCTGCCCTCCCTCCATCTCTCTCTCCCTCCTGCCCTCTCTCTCCCTCCCCCTCTGTCATCTCACTGTGTGTGTGTCTATCTGTGTCAGCCTTCAGCCCGGGTTGAGACCGCTTCCTCAACGCGCACACACAGACAACAACACCAAAGTACTTAACAGGTCTTTAAAAGACCATTAACATATTATTGAGGCTTTGTTTGTTTTAGCGCCCCTGCTTCTCCACCCTGACAATCACTGCTTGCCCGGCCCCACAGAGCAGAGGCTTTGTTCTATTTCACCTCTTTGTGGCCTTGCATCTCCACTCTGCTCTGTGGGGGCCGGGGGAGCAGTGATTGTCAGAGTGGAGATGCAGGGGCGCTAACAGGTGAAATACAAAAAAGCCTCTGCTCTGTGGGGGCCGGGGGAGCAGTGATTGTCTGCAAGGTCTGCGCACCACCAAGGAAGGCTTGCCGGGCCACCACCGGCCCGCGGGCCGTACTAGGAGTACCCCTGCTCTAGATACACATATGCTATCTAAGAGTCAGATAGTAGCATGATCCAGGTATATGGACACATACAGTTTCTGTGTCACCCACCCAGGCTGTTGTCCTTCCACCCATCATTGCTTCATCATTCACCCAGCCATGCATCTCATATTCTTGCCTTCCCAGCTAGTCTTCAATCTCAATAAGTAAGGAATATATAAGAGCTTACCTCTGGCCGCCACCACCACCGTCTCAACTCTCACAGCCGCCGCCGCCGCCTCCTCCCCTGAAGAATCGCCCTCCGCCTCCGTGTCGAGCACCACCACCTCCACACTGGCCCCGCCACCAGATGTTCCACCTACACAGTACATTTAAGAATGTTAGAATAAAGCACTCACTAGTCACTAGTATTTGGTCTAGGAATGAAGACATGTGAAAACAATGTAATTTGTGACTGTCTACGTTAAAGTTAAAAAAAATGTCCCTTTTTCCAGGGAAGGTTGTCTTGCTGCACTTTTTGGCACAACTGATGAAGGCTGTTTTTTTAACACGCACCATTTTTCTCCACACAGACAGAAGATGGACTTCTAACAACAAGATCAAGTTGAAACCAGGTGAGAGCTCGGCTCGACCACAAGAAATGTCTTCAATTAATCGTCAGCACGAACCACTTTTCCATTATCAGTTAAACGTTTAGTTTTATTATGACTTCATTTTAATAAATGTGTTTACTTTTAATAAAGCTTTTAAACTTAAATACAATCTGTGTTTTTTGGTCCAGACTAGAGTGACTGAGCGAAAGGTTTTGCAATTTTTGCAAGCATGAGTCCAGATAGAACACTTCAAAAGACATTATGGACAATCCCAGAGGACTGCACTAAGTTGATAGAGCTATTGCTGACTAGAATCATGGGAGTTTCGCCAACCGTGCAATCTTAGTTAGCTACACAGACAGACTAATAAGAATAATCTAGTAATACCACAGGGAGTCATAGTAGAGGCAGGATAAGAATTTAGATACAGTCTACAAGAAGAGCAAAGACAATTTTGAAAAAAGTCAAATGAGGAACGCTAGGAAAAATAGGTACTAGTCTAAAATGAAAACTTACTGGGGCCAGCAGAGGAGCCCTCGCCTGCCCGATCCTGGCCCTGTTGAACAGCATCCGCCGCCTGCTGCTCCTGTGTCCTCCTCTCGCCCCTGGGGGGAGCTGACGTACAACATGAAAGAAAGAACAGAAAACATGGATGATTGTTGCTTGTCAATGTCAACCAAATCAAACATTTCAAAAGAACAATAACAAAATATTTCCGCGAAATTATATTGACTATGGTTACTTTTCATTTATTTGCGGACCTGTGACTTCGAAAGTCACGTAACTCACTAAACAAAGTACTGAAACGTTCACCTAGGACTGGCAGGCAGCAGTCCGCAGGCAAAACGCAAAGTGACAGACAAACTCCATTGTGATTTCAGTCAGATCAGTGACAACACTAACAGTTGCCTGCTACATTACCAGTCATTTAAATAGTCAAACTATCAATCCAAAGCCACTATTTTTCTTATTGTCAGGGTTACAAAGGAAGGGGCAGATTTAAGCCCTTGCGGCTCTTTTGCGCCGTTCTTGCGTGACTTTTGTGACGCAGCAGCTAAACAAAAAAGGGCGCCATGGTGCGGCGTATAATATTATAACAACGTGACGCATTTGGGAGATGCATCCCGTTATAAAGCCCTGCGCCATCAGGGGGCGTTCCGGCGCAAGGGAGGGCATTCCTGCGCTGGAACACATCCTAATAGTGGCTGAGGGAAATCTACAAAATATCAATCAGTCACCTTTAGGACAATGATGCGTCACACAAACCCTGCACCTGCTTGAAGCAGACGTACGGCTTGACCCAGCATTGGGGAGATAGGGTACCCCAGAGCATTGATGGAGCTGCGCCATCGTTGCGACGCAACTCCAGCAGTAAAGCTTTGGTGACGTTTTGGGCCCATGGTGCTCCGCATTGCAAATACGGCGCACCATGTTTGGTGGTGGTAGCGGGCCGCACAATTAATGGCGCATCCCTGCTACTTTGCAGGGATGCGACGGTAATTGCAATTCTGCCCCTTAGGGGCATACTTACTTACGCGTTCTGGCGCATCTCCAGAGATGCGCCAGATCAAATGCGCCACGCAAAACTACCCTTGCGACACGGCAGATGTGCCTCATTTACAATGCGGCGCGCCCTGGCGCAAGGGTAGGCACTTGCGTGACGCATCTCGTCACGTAAGAGCGGCGCATCGCTGGAGTCACGTCGCCAACGCAATGCAACTCCAGTAATGCTCAGGGCCACCCAATACTTAACATGCTGTGTCAGTCCTTTCGCCTGCTTCGAGCAGACATAAGGAATTGAATTGACGTAGCAGCGTCGCAGAAGTGCCTGCGTTAAATCTTGTACATTTCACGCAGGCAATTTTGCGAGGCGCACAGCCGCTGGACCGCCCACCCTGCGTACTAGGAACGCACCCATTGTGGTGCAGGCCCATGGCTTTATAACGTGACGCATCTCCCTAGATGCGTCATGCTGTAAATGACTCGCAGGGATGCGGCACGTTTACGCCGCTGTTGCGTCACGCAAGGCAACGTAAACGTGGCGCAAGGGGCTTGTAAATGTAATCTGCCCCCTAGTGTCTAGCATTACGCAGTTCTGTAAAGTACACTCATACATAATAGTTACTCAGGCCAATGAGACCACGAAATAGAAAACAAATAAGCATAGTAGCAACGCCACTGAGAAGGAGAGCAGTGCACCTGAAATGCACAGAAGATTTTGAAATATAATTTAACTACAATGTAATCGTCATCAGCGGCATTATTGGCTTGCTCCATGTAAAAAACAAATATTTGCAATACAACAACACAGAGCAGGAGAAAACATCATAGTAGTGAGTGATTAAATGGCTACTACTACTCACCAAGCCCGGGGATCTCCAAGCCGAGCTGGTCCAGCAGGTCGCGCTCGCGGTCCAGGAGGTCCGTCCAGCGATGGGTGACCTGGCTGTAGGTGCGCTGGACCCCGTAGAGGTGGGATATGGCCCAGCACACCTTCTCCCACCGCTTCCGGCGCTCCCGCATGTTGTAGCCGCCGGCCGCGATCCTGCCGCCTCCCGCGATGGTCCTGGGCAGGCGGCGCTGGACGAAGTAGACCAGCGCGCCCACTTCCTCCGGGCTGAATATCTCCCGTCGCGTCACCTGCTCCCCCCTCAATCTCCCGCATGCTGTCCTGCCACTGGGTCCAGCACTACTCCCCGCCGCCGCTGCGGCCCTCAAGTGCCTGGGCAGCTTCACGGCGCCTGGCTTGACCATGGTCTGGGCAGGTAAGGTAGGAAGAAGTAGAAAATTAAGAAAGAATAGGATAGGGAAGAAGAAAAGAAAAGAGTTTAAAAAAGTAGTTTAAAAGTAAAGAAAAATAGCAGAAAAGACAAAAATATACAGCTAGGAAAAGAGAGGGATAGATAAGAAGCAAAATCGTAAAAAAAAAACTGAAAACAAGCAAAGGATGGCAAAGATACCAAGAGGATTAAACACCATGCCCAGACACAGGAAATGAATGAAAAACAAGATGGCCGGCGCCCGTTCACGAGCGCGAAAGAAAGTTCGCGCGAGATTTTCCTCGCGATCTCGTGCGAACCTGTAGATTTCCCGCGCGATCTCGTGCGAACCTCTACTCGCAATGCGCTTACTGCGCGAGATTATACATAGCGGTCGGAAACGGAAATACGTCACGGAAACAAAATGGCCGCGCCCGTACTCGACCTTGGGGTAAATTCGCGTGTTGCGCTGCAAGCGGCTCGCGAATACTGCAAAAAAACTCGCGAAACAACAAGCCGCAAAAAAATAAAATGCTCATTCGCACGAATTGGCGGCTTCCGCGGTCGGTTTCGCACGACGCTGCGCCCCGCGAATAGCGCGAAAAAAACCGAAAAACGATTTCAGCAAAAGCAAAAGCAATGAGCAGGTGCAAAAGGTCAACCTCATGATTTGTAACAATTCTTTGTAGTGCTTCCTGAGGGGGCCCTCCAGAATTCGGTTGCCTGCTTGCAACTATTTTGTGTGACCCTGCTCTGACCTTAACTGTATGCCACAAAGGTCCTGATTTACAGCTAAAGGAGCAGACAAGCAGGTGCCAGGCTGGAACTTTAAATTCTTTCAGTGACACATTAATTAGCCCCTAATTCATTATTGTCAGTTGGGGCAGGGCAGGTGTTGTTAATAAACTAACCCCAAATTAATTCATGTCAGTTCAAGCAGGGCAGGTGGGCTTGCTTTTCCCCCCCATCTTCTACAGTGATGATGAACCAGAGGGTGGCATTGATGTAACAGAGGGTGGCATGGGTCAAAGAGAGGGTGCCAGTGGTAAAACAGAGGGTGCTGGGAGGCTGTGATGATGAACCAGACGTAGAAACAACATAGTCGCGACCGTTGCGAGCCGACAAGTAAGTTCGCAATTGCGAACTAGTACCAAATCCTCGCGAACTGGCAGAAACAATTGCGAACACACAAAAAAAAAAATCCGCAAATTCGCGGGAATTCGCGGATTTTGCGGATTGCGAATCCGCAAATCCGCAAAATTCGCGAACGCGAGATCCGCAAAATTCGCTCATGCTTACTCTCAAATGAACAATCCTTTGTTTCCTGTCTCCAAGCCAGACAATTCATATCGTCTAGTTTTGGACTACAGACACCTTAATGCATGTTGCAAAACATTTGCAGTACAAAACTCGCATAGTGCTGCCCTAATGAACAACATAGTTAGGAAAAAATATAAAACGACATTAGACATATCTAATGGTTTCTTTTGTCAAAACATTGCACCAGAAAGCAGGTATTTGACCGCTTTCTCCATAATGGGGTCTCAGAAAAATTTCTGTAGGCTCCCACAGGCGTTCAAGAACAGCCCAGGACCATCTCAGCTAGAGTAACAGAGTTACTACAAATATATGATGATGAGGCATTATCTTACGTAGATGATATTTATCTCACAGATGACGACTTGGAAACTCACTTGAAAAGAGTGAACACCATTATACTTGGGTTCGCAGCAGAGGGTTACAAATTCAACTTTAAAAAGTCTCAAATTGCCCATCTGACAGTATTATTTTTGTGATACGAATTATCACGTGAAGGAAAAAGCCTAGCGGACAACTTCTTAGAGAAGTGCGCTGTACTCCAAGCTCCAAAAACGCTGAAGAATTTACAATCCATTCTAGGTTTCCTGAATTTCGGTAGAACTTACATTCTAAATTACGCAGAGAGGGTTAAACCTCTCTACGAACTAATAAAACCTGATTTTAAACAAATCAATTGGACTCAAAAACACACAGAAATTTTGAGATCACTGCAAACAGACATGTTAGCAAAAACAAAATTAGACACACGTGACAACACACGCGATCTTGTAATCCGAGTCATCCCAGGAAGATGCGGATTCACGTACCTGACCTCTAATGAGGGAGAAAAGGTACCAATTTCAATTAAATCTCACTTGTACACACAAGTTGAAGAAACATTCAGTCCCACAGAAAGAATTGTGAAAGCAGTGCAAATTGCATTAGCCAATGAACGAGAACTAGCACACGGCAAAAGGATTAATATCCTCACAGCGGAATCCGCCTTCGAGGCGCTATTCAGCCCAGTAAACCTCCCTACAGTGTCACTGGATCCGAAATGGATACAGTGTATAGATTCTCTTGGAGCGGAAGATGTGAAATACTATTTCGCCCCGCAATTCGAAGAACTGAATGATTTAGAATATGAAGAAGAATATCCTCTGCCAATCGAACTTCTGCCTCTCCCACAGTACGCCTGTATAATCTATACAGATAGATTTGTACAGCATTTCAACGTAGAGAGCAAATCATACGATGCAGCCTGTGCGATTGTTAAAGGTCGTTGGCTGTGCGGTAAATTCAGACCAAAAATAACAAAAACTGAATCAGTAAGAAACTGTTCGGCTCAGAGAGCTGAAATCAGATCTTTAAAGATGGCGCTCAAAAATGCAGAACGTGAATTCCCCACACTAATCGTGTGCGATTCTCATTTATGCGTCAACTCTTACAATAATAAACTGCAGAGCTGGATTGAAAACGATTACAAAGATGACACAGGTGCCACAATAAAGCATAAATTGCTCTGGAAACAGGTAGCTCTTTTACAGAAAGAACTACAAAAGACTCACGTGATACACGCACAGAGTCTTCAACGTGATGGCGTTCACGTTGCAGGGAATTCATTGGCTAATACAGCCACAGCGGAAGCAACTAAACCGGCTTCCGTAGCCACAAAAAAGCGTGCAGAAAGATACATAGACGGGGAAACAATGCTGGCAGTAAAAACGACCGTAAAAGGCGACTGTGCAGCACTACCCGTGAACTATCCACTCAATTATGCATACCTAATCGATGCAAACTCTGTTCCTTTTGCTCGAATCCCTGGAGTGGGGGATAGGGTAATTCCAAACAGGGACCGGAGGGGCTTCCTCACACAGGGAGCACATATGGGATTGGGTCTGAGACACCAAACAATCAGGGACTCTCTGAGAGAATTAGAATCAGAGTACTGGTGGCCGGAAATGAGTGAAGGTATTCATGAGTTTGCAAAAAACTGTGAAGACTGCAACAGAGATCGCAGTGGAGAACCGGCCAGTGTAGTGTCAGAAGCCCTAGTAGAAAGCATCAGGCAATCTATCCACGCTATCAAAAAAGAGAAACACGTCCCATTGTACATCATTAAGGGTAAACACACTTTAAAAATGTGGCCTCCAGCGCTCGGCTGACGCCAGAACGGTTATAAGAAAGATCTGCGAGTCTTTATCGGCACATACGCAATTGCCATGTTCCATTCTGACCAGGGTCCTGCTTTTAGCTCTCGAGCTTATAAGGAGGCCATGGCCAGCATGGGAGTTGGGTTGCGGTATTCTTGTCCGTCACACCCGAGGGGAATAGTGTGGTAGAAAGAAAAAACCGGGACATAAAGCGATCTATAACAGCGAAGGTATTAGGTTCAGGCGCTGGGTGGGTCAAACATTTAATAAGTGACCAAATCAGTCTTAATAACTTGCCAAGAAATTCTCTAAAAGGTTTCAGCCCATACGAACTATTGTTCGGAACTAGAATGAGAGTTCAGGACTTAGATAGTCAAGTATCAGTGGTACAAGATAAGAAAACAGACTTTGACATCAAAGATCGTTTGGCTGTTTTACAGGACTTGAACGAAAACAAGAAAATCCTTAAGCAACATAAAGTTAAAGTAACAGCCAGATACCACTGACGAGGCACCACAATCAACAGCCCCAGCAAGGCCTGTCTGGATTCCAAAGATTGGGGATCTGGTCAGAGAAGAAATAGCGGTGAAGAAGGAATTTGGGCCTTCTTACAGAAAAGCAGTACCTGTCTTGGCAGTCACCGGAACAAGATCAGTAGTACTACCGCCCCTTGCTGGTAAAAAGGAGAACAGAGTTGTATCTATCGACCTGGTAAAACCACAAGCATGTGGCCTATAATCAACAGTAGGCCCAGTGGACTCCCAAGAAACAACAGAATACCCAAACTTGCAACAATCCAAGAGGTTCAAACTGAAAGACTAATCACATTCGATCAGCCTGCAGTGCACAGAGAAGGACTATCCAATAATGCCATGGAACTCGTGCCTCTTGAGACACAGATTGAAACAGTTCGTCAAGAAACACCAGTCTACAATAATGTGGCATCAGAAAGTGCTACCGAAAGACAGATTATAAGAACAATCCCAACAATTGACAGAACTGCCTCTGGTTATTTCATCGACTTCGACAACTTTTCCGAGGATCAAAGCAACCCCGAAGTGATGCTAGAAATAAAAAAGACTTTTAAAGAAAAAGCAACGGAACTTTCATCAACTGAAGGAAATCTACCTTATTTCCCCTTGGTTAGAGTTCTGGTTCGGTCTAGGTGTATTTTTCCTCCTGCTTTGGCTCATCATGGTACTTTGTTTGGGAAAATTCATTGAGGGAAAATATAGTTCAATGGACACAGCAAGTCAGAACATCAACCTAGTCCTCAAACCACACAGATCATCCCACGTGAAGAAAAGAGAACTGTCAACAGTAAATGTCACAGCCATTCCAATACCCGGTGGGGTAGTATGGGAGAAAACTGACTATGAGATCTATGGTCCGGTCGAGATCCTGAAGTATCCCAATCAACTGAAGGTTTCCTTAAGTGACTTTGTAAAACGTAGTACATTCTCTGATGATTGGGAATTTAACAGTATTAATGACATGATGTCTGATTTAGTAATGTCAGCTAGATTCACAGAACATGATTATTTACAAGGTTCGTCTAGTTATGAACAGTTGTTCTGTAATACACATTATGGCGATCATTATTTGCATAAATCTGCACAGCCTAGAAATGTTTTTAAGTATAATCAATGGGAACATTGTGCTACACCACCTAAAAGCAGTTCTAAAACATTCTTTGAGAAATTCAAGTACTTCTCAGGGTTTAACACCAGTGATGCAGAAACGTTTTATTACAAACTGTTAGATAAACCAGGAATGAAAACAATGCTGACAAACACTAAATTAATATATTCAGAAGCATTTTATGAAAAAATGATGACATTTGGTTTTGAATATTGGAAAAATAACATTGAAACAAAAACCATTTGGGGTACGAAAGATTGGCAGGTACAAGGCCTAGAAGCACTATTCAGAACCTGCATGATACCAGAACAAATGATGTTTTTAAATGACACAATTCACCAAACATCCTGTCTTGGCCTAGCTAAGATCAAAGACCTAAACAAACCGTCTATTCCAAAACCAATACCTGAAAATGTAACGACAGATATTGAGATAGACGTAACTAAACTTTTACATTTTAAAAGAACACATCCTGATTGGAAAAAAAGGTTAATCTGGACTACTGACACAAACAACTGTCAAGATAGATTCCTGAACAAAACACAGGGGTTAAAAATGACCAGACAAGACCCTAGATAGTCCCAGAGACAACATCCAGGGATAGTAACAACATACAGTGTAGTGAAACTCTGCCTCGAATGGCTAGGATCATCCACACTGGCTGAAATTAAGCAACACTTTTCTTTACTTAAAGAGGGTGCTGATTTGCGCAATTTTATTCTTGGACCACGCAAACAGCGTCAAAAGCGTTTCATAGCGGCCAGCATCTATGCTGCGTACAACGAGGCTTGGAAAGTCACACAAATTGAAACAGCAGAAAAAATACGAGAAATTGATCGTATTAATTTGGAAAAATCACTTTCTGTAGTGGACAATGGGTTAATGACTCTGTCCTCCAGAATATATTCGTTGGACAATATTGTATCCTCTGCCTTTGATATAATAGACAGAGGCTTGCTAATGTTACAGCATGGCCAGGCGCAATTACGTTCCATTGTACAATTAGGTTGGACGCTGCAAAATCTTCGTTCAGGCTATGTGCCTTGGTGTTTAATCAACACACCGTCATTGTTTTTCATTTTTAACCTTACTGATAAACAAATCAGCTTGGCACAGAAAGGAGCAGACTATACAATCCTGAGCATCGAAAAACTTGAGAGATTACCATTGACAATGTCAGAAAGTCCTGTCATTGAATGGATAACACACGAAATTATCACTATTCCGATAACAACTTTCCGATTTAAAAAGTGCCTTGAATACATACCTACTGTCCAGTATGAACGATTAGGTAAAGGATATGTTAAGTCAGCATGGAAATTACCATACACACATTCATGCTACAGTGACAGCGACAAAAATGTATTTCTTAGTGGTGAAAACTTTAAACGTTCACTAAGCGATATACTTTTGTGCCAGGGTATTAATTTACACGGAGCCTGTGAAGGTAATACTAACAACCTTTCATGCCACCAGCTTGTCACACCTGCAACGCAGATAGAGCCCTTCTTTATGCAACTCGCGAATGGGAGTTACATTCTAAGAACGGATCACAGATGTTGTGGCCTTTTGCCAGGAAAAGCGTCTCTCGTAAGCGTAACTTCCATGGTCAAATGCTGTATGCAAGCATTGTTCCCGAGTGGCCCTGGAGACATAGAGACTCCCATCTGGCCTCGTCTGCATTTCTCTTCTATGCGAATTGATACTTTAAGCAAAATGAAGTCTGTGCTTTTGCAGACAACAGTGCCCATAACGTCATCAAAAGAGACGTATGATCTCCTAGTTGCAAGGACAGCTACGGAGGTTCATGACCTTTTATCAACAAATTGCCCCATGCATTTCGTAGAAATGTTGAGCCAACTCATTAACATGTCTAGTGCCACAGGCATCCCAGGCATATTTAAGACGATTTTTACGGGACTGCTAACACCATTTCAAGCAATTCTGGGAATCGTTCCAAATTTTGTCCACTCTGTTTTTGGCGGCATACCCCTATTTTTGGGACTTGTAGCAGGGATTTTATTTTTGACCCTCCTGCTTCGATATGGCAAGCCACAGCTCAGACATGACTCCTACGAGGATGGAAGAAACAATCCTAGCAATTCGCTACCTGGACAGAATAACTAGAGTCCTTGGATTGGCCAGGCTGAGAGATCTAAACATGACCTGGTTCCTTTCATTCAGACCGATATGGCAAAATTGCATCTTACCTGTACTACGATGTATGCTATGCGGAGATGAGTGCGCGTTGGACACCTGTCTTTCATTTCCATCAGCAGTACCAATGGATATCGATACTTTGCTAAGTCCGATAACGGCTCACGCATTGTGTTGTCCCCAGCGGCTACCAATCCTGATGACGGCATTCGTTGAGACTCCTGTGCTACGACTAGGTGGTAACAGTGGAGCGAGTGACAAAAGCAGCATCACCCAGGTACGACCTTCTGTGAGCATTGCTGATCCTGGCTTTGATGACAGCAATCATTCTCACACCTGCCAAATTACAGCACTATCGAATTTGGTCGAACTGTCACCTGATTTTGTAGACCAATTCTTTGAGAGCCTGTCTGATATGATGTTCTCGCCCGAACAGAAACAATAACTTTAGAGAAGCATTCCGACACACAGCGTTCCCATGAACTCTGGATTCGGCCTTCAGTTTTGAACAGCAAAAACTGCTAAAAGCGTTGGAACTCTAATTTCCCCGTTCAAGCAATAATTCTTTTGAATTGAACACTTTTTAATATTCACCTTTTTTGGCACGAAAAATTCTTTGCTTAAGGTAAAACTATTCATAGAGAACAGAAGCTTCTACTTCTATTTCTAAATACATCTAGAGACATAATAACTTTACACCAGCCTCTAGCACATTTTACTGCAATGCATTTATATGTGATGAAATTATCTCGCCCTTCTTCTGTATTCAGAGATATTTCATGTGTAATTATTTTTTGCATAATCGTTCATTAATTACATATGCTATAATTTGAATGATTTCTATGCTTCAAAAACGTACAGTACCTAAAATTTTCACGTATTACTAATACGCCTATTTCAAATGCATATATGTATTTTGGGGTGGGCAATGTTACACATGCATCTTATTGCTCTAGTTTTAGTAATTTGATGGACATGAATTCGTGGAGTGGGTGTAGCGTTCTAATCTAGGACCCTGATCGGTACTGTGACCTAATGCCCCTATACGGCTATAAATCCATTTATTCCCTATATTGGCATAACCGATCAAATGCAATATTCAGAAACTCGTCTCTGGCCTCACACGAACAGAGCCACATTTCAGAATCGCTTTCTCTGCCACTTCCTTTGCAACCAATTAGTGCAATGACATAGCAGAAGTTACTATCTAAGATTCCTAGATTAACACTCCGAGTTCTTCAACAAGATAAAAACTCAGCAACCTGGAAATCCCTGCTTGCTATGTTTTGATTAGTAATAGAACTCTAATGAGCACTGATAGACGATCACTTCCTAGTGACATCTTTATTGACGTCTTATGTCCAAAAACTTACGTCAAACAAGGCACCTTTCAGGTATAAATATTACCAACGTTGCCTTAAGCAAACGCTGCTAGCTGCCTCAATGCCATCGCTGCTGAAGAAGCTGCTGTTATGCTGATGATACCATAGCTGCTATCGCTGCTAACGAGCGAACGATGGTGTGGTGAACTTAGGAGCTGAACAGCCGTCCCCCTGCAAAGAGCCCAGCAGATGCAAGCTGCCCGCGGACGCTGCCCCTCCTCCTCCTCCTCGACGCGCTGAGAGAGACGCTGTCTTTTCTCCTGCAGAGAAATCCAGCTCCGGCGTTTCCAGGCTACCCTTGCGGGTGACTGGGATATCGACCCCCTGAAGGAGATACCAGACCTCCATCATTCTATTCCAAAGATATGGTGTTGACTAAACCCTTAGAGAGAATTCTTGAAGCAAACCTTGGCAAAACCAACTTAACTTAAAGCTACTTACTTACTCCCCTCCCAAGTATTAGGCTTAGGTCAGGTACACTGGGGTAGGCGTAGTTAGAAGCACCAGTTGAGTATTTTAGCTTAATGTATATATGAATGTATATATGTTTTATTCATTTTAAACCATTGTATGGCTAAGAAACCATATCAATGCTTTTACAGTATTATTTCGCAATACTCATCTTACTGTACGTACTTTTTATAATAACAAGTCTTGCAATTGTGGCAATTCATTTCTCTTGTACGAGAAGAAAGACTGTTCAATAAATGTTACCCTTTATTGAAAACGCCCGTCTCTCTATTCTCTACATATTGTGAAAGTAAACTGCACAACTACTGACTGAGTAAAATAACTGTCTATTGTTTCACACGACCCTAGAGATTGACTCTTATCTGAGGAGCAAAGTTGTCATGTTGCACGGTTGTTGGAAAACTGAATCCCTTCTTGGCTGTGCCAGGGAAGCTGATCACTTCCTATTCAGTCAAGAAAGTTTCCAGTGACCTCTGAGCTAGTTGGTAACAACCCCAATTAAGTTTAGCATAGTCAGTGGAGGCCTGGAAGATCCGCACTTCTACGTCGATACTACTGTTTATGTTATTCCAATGCGCAGGGCCTATTGGGAAAATAGGAACTACACTACAAATTCATTATGAACAACACAATTTATTTTTTAAATGGAATGCCTATTAAAATAGTACAAAGTTATTTTTCTCCTTAGGGTAAATACTTAGGGGTCCATTACGATGTCGGGCGGTTTGCCTCCGCCAGGCTGGCGGTGGCCACCGCCGGCCTGGCGGAGGCAAACCGCCAGACATCGCAAGCCCAAATCCCCCCGCCATATTAGGATGGCGGAGGGGAAGGTGGCGGTGCAAAATACCCCCCGCCTGTTTTACGCCCCGGTCGCCTTGCGGCCGGGGCGGAAAACGAGTAACATGGAGGCGGTGTCTGTTAGACACCGCCCGCAATATTACCATGGGCTTTTTTCAATGCCTTTCCGTGGCAGCAATGCCGCCACGGAAAGGCATGCGGTGTTCACTCTAGGGGCCCCCTGTGGGTCCCCAGAGTGAAGGCCAAAGGGGGGTGGCACACGGGGGGTACCTGTGGTACCCCCCTGCCTTTGCATAATCAAAGAGGCAGGCACCGCGCGGTGCCTGCCGCTTCGATTGTGCAAAGGCGTGCTTTTGTTTCCTAACATTGTGGCCGCCCGCCACAATGTTAAATTGAGGAATGCGCCCGCCACTGTGGCAGGCGCATCCTAATGGCAATGTCCGGACCCCCGCCCTTTAGGCGGCCGGTCCCGATCTCCGCAAGGGTGGCGGGCGGGCAAAGCCCGCCCTCCATCCTAATGTGCCCCTTAGTCTACAAACGTTTTGTTTTTGGTTAACGTAATGCATGTGTAATGGAATGAAAGATAATATAACTGTTAGTATGAGCATCAAATAAGTTGGTTATCGGAGCCACACATAGTAAATAAATGCTATTCTTGCTCTTGGCTGCCTCCTGTGTGCATGCAGGTGGAGGCATGAAGGGGGGTTCGACACTGGTTGTCGGGGTGAAGGCCGCGAAGTTAAAGATAATGGGCAAATTGTCCAAAAAATAAACGGGTCATTGAAGCCACAAATAGAGGAGTAGAAGCAATCTCTAAAGGCAGGGAACCAAGGAAGCTCAAAATGCACTCACTCAGCCAGGCAAAGTAAAGGGAATGGAGCGTTAACAAAAATAAAATAAAGTTCAAACCACCAACACGGATGGGGATGAGTAGTTAGGTGACGGGAAATTGATAAGAGAGGCACAGAAGGGAGAACAGGCTACAACCAATAGGAACTGAGGAATGCAAACTGGCAAGCAAAAGTACATTTTAAGATATATTAAAACAATAGATTTCACAAGCACAGTGCAAGCGCTGTGCAGGCAAAACCTAAAAATGGGGAGTGGAAAGGGTGGATAACTATGTATCTGCCTTCCTAAGGGTCGACATGTTTCAAACCATCTCTTTGTATTTTCATCACAACCAAGGATCTACCTCCTTAATACCACACCAGTTGCCGTTAATCGCTCTCAATAAATTTGCATGCTACATATAAAAAGGTGATTATACCTACTTGGTATTCACTGTTTTGAAATCTGCAATATATAACCACGAGAGGGTTAGTCTCCCAAAGATTTGGCAGAGAAACATATTTCAACCAACACATATATA